>NC_057814.1:587405564-587705564 GCF_018294505.1 Triticum aestivum | reverse complement strand
ATCCCAGATATAAGATGAACTTATACCGAGGGAATAATTAACTTAAGAGAAGCTTTAATGATAAGATCTACATCGTGTCCATGGGCATGAACACAAAGTTCAAGGTCGACTCCCACTTCTCCAATGCATAACCTGTTATCCACTTCTCGCTATCGAAGTTGTAGTGTTGAAAAGTTATCTGGCGAAGCACCAGAAGAGTATGACTCGTGAAAACTTCCGGGTTCACACGGTTTTAGAGAAGGTATAGGTTCAACCCATCGGGGCATCTTAGAAACATATACCACAAGCTTCAAGAGTAAATATCACCAGCTCAAAAGCAGAGCAAGGTTGAGAAAGTAGAGGATACAATTTACCAAAGGCATTATGTATCCGAGGGAAGGCTCACAAGGTTATTGAATATGAAGGACGCTGTCGGATAAAATCCATTAAAGGATCTGTCGGTCCATAATAGAGCTGATGTGAGCATCGGCACACAACCAGAGGAAGTAACAATGCAAAGGCATTGGATTATAGAAACAACTGACTAATCCAGAGCTCAACTGCAAAGGAATTATGATTTTCAAATCAAGGGATCAGAAGCAATGTTCTGATTAGGGATGGATAAGTTGAATAGTCTTAGGGATACAATCGACAGTAATTTGATTAGTCGAGAACCAGCTCATGTTAGAAAAAATGACGTCTGAGCCGGAAGGATGAATTCTAGGATATGATTGAGGATTGCGAGCATTCGCAACATATTGAATCAATGGACTCAAAATGATATTTGACAAAGGATGCCAATAAGATTACCAGACTTAAGGGATTAACCATAATGCAAGCAAGCAAGAATTTCAAGAGCAAGAGGATGCTCAGGATTTTTGGAAGATCGAATGGTATTTCGAAAACTTTTGTGAAACACATGAACAACTGGGAAAGAGCGGATACTCGATAAGCGCGAGGAATTATCCGTAAGGGTATTCATGAGGTAAGAATTGTATAGCAGTAAGCTCAAAGGATTCTTGGAACGGAGAGCGGTTCGGGGCATCTTGTATTAACAAGATCAACTTGGAATAGAATTAAGAACGACGGTTGTAAGTATTTATCCATAGGGATAGATCAGTGGTAGGGAATTGCAAAAGCAACGAGCACAAAGTCTAGAAAGAGTATCGGGGAGTAACTTCGAAATCTTCTGGTGCAGTAGGTGATCATCTGTGATAAGGGGCTCTCCGGGAGAAGTAGTTACGAGAACCTAGAGTCAGATTTAGTAAAATCATTTAACCCGAATAGAAGAGAGATCAGAGTCCCAGAGTAAGGATAGAGGAGTAAAAGATCCTAATACTACCCAATGGTGACGTGGGCCCGTAAGCCACACAGCCATGTTAGTAAAAGTTTTTCAATGACTAGACTCGACTTCGGCCAAGGAGTTGGAAAGGGGGATTCCTACAGGCAGTTGGCTCTGATACCAACTTGTGACGCCCCCGATTCAATCGTACACTAATCATGCACGCAAATGTGTACGATCAAGATCAGGGACTCACGGGAAGATATCACAACACAACTCTACAACATAAATAAGTCATACAAGCATCATAATACAAGCCAGGGGCCTCGAGGGCTCGAATACAAGTGCTCGATCATAGACGAGTCAGCGGAAGCAACAATATCTGAGTACAGACATAACTTAAACAAGTTTGCCTTAAGAAGGCAAGCACAAAAGTAGCAACGATCGAAAAGGCAAGGCCTCCTGCCTGGGACCTCCTAACTACTCCTCGAAGCCGAACTCCATGTAGAATCATCCTCGGGATCTCTAGCTCCTGGACTCCAGCATCTGGTTGCGACAACCAGGTATAGAAAGGGGAAAAGAGGGAGAAAAGCAACCATGAGTACTCATCCAAAGTACTCGCAAGCAAGGAGCTACACTACATATGCATGGGTATATGTGTAAAGGGCCATATCGGTGGACTGGACTGCAGAATGCCAGAATAAGAGGGGGATAGCTAATCCTGTCGAAGACTACGCTTCTGGCCACCTCCATCTTGCAGCATGTAGGAGAGAGTAGATGGTAAGTTCACCAAGTAGCATCGCATAGCATAATCCTACCCGGCGATCCCCTCCTCGTCGCCCTGTTAGAGAGCGATCACCGGGTTATATCTGGCACTTGGAAGGGTGTGTTTTATTAAGTATCCGGTTCTAGTTGTCATAAGGTCAAGGTACAACTCCGGGTCATCCTTTTACCGAGGGACACGACTATTCGAATAGATAAACTTCCCTGCAGGGGTGCACCACATAACCCAACACGCTTGATCCCATTTGGCCGGACACACTTTCCTGGGTCATGCCCGGCCTCAGAAGATCAACACGTCGCAGCCCCACCTAGGCTCAACAGAGAGGTCAGCACGCCGGTCTAAATCCTATGCGCGCAGGGGTCTGGGCCCATTGCACACCTGCACGTTGCGTACGCGGCCAGAAGGAGACCTAGCCCCCTTCATACAAGTGCGAGCTTATGGTCCAATGCGGCGCGTGCCACTCAGTCGCTGACGTCAAAAAGAGCTTCGGCTGATACCACGACGCCGAGTGCCCATAACTGTTCCCGCGTAGTTGGTTAGTGCGTATAGACCAAATGGCCAGACTCAGATCAAATACCAAGATCTCGTTAAGCGTGTTAAGTATCCGCGAACGCCGACCAGGGCCAGCCCACCTCTCTCCTAGGTGGTCCCAACCTGCCCTGTCGCTCCGCCAGAAAGTAAACAGTCGGGGGCCGTCAGGAACCCAGGCCCACCTCTACCGGGATGGAGCCACCTGTCCTTTCAGCCCCCTCATCAGAATCACTTGCGGGTACTCAACGAGCCGACCCGACTTTAGTCACCACATGTGTCATGTATATAAAGTATATAGTATATACCCGTGATCACCTCCCGAAGTGATCACGGCCCAGTAGTATAGCATGGCAGACGGACAAGAGTGTAGGGCCACTGATGGAACACTGGCATCCTATACTAAGCAGTAGGATAGCAGGTAAGGGTAACAACTGTAGCAACAATAACAGGCTATGCATCAGGATAGGATTAACGGAAAGCAGTAACATGCTACACTACTCTAATGCAAGCAGTATAGAGAAGAATAGGCGATATCTAGTGATCAAGGGGGGGCTTGCCTGGTTGCTCTGGCAAGGAGGGGTCGTCGTCGACGTAGTCGATCACAGGGGGAGCATCGGTCTCGGGGTCTACCGGAGAGAAGAGGGGGAAGGAACAGTAAATATAAAGCAAACATAGCATCACAAAGCATAACGTGGCAATATGCTGTGCCGGGTGTGACCTAACGTATGGCTACAGGATATAGGTGAAGGGGGAATTCAACCGGGAAGGTGTTCCCGGTTCCGGACCTGTGTCAGACAGATGACCAGAGGGGGAATGTTGCATGTTCAACATGCTAGGGGCATGTGACAGATGAACGGACCGCGTATTCGGATTCATTGGATTTTTCTGAGCAACTTTCATATAGAAAACATTTTCATCCGAGGTACGGTTTATTTTCTACGAATTTTCAAAGATTAAAGCATATTCTGAAATTATTTAAAATAACAGAAAAGGAAAATATGACGTCAGCAGAGTGTCAGCTTGACATCAGTAGGTCAACAGACCCGCTGACTGGTCAAACTGACCAGTGGGTCCCATCTGTCATAGACAATAGGGCTAACAGAGGTTAACTCAAACTAACTAAGTCAATTAATTAGAAGGAGCCCACCTGTCACTGTCTAATTAGGTTAATTAAATTAGCTTAATTAACTTCGTTAATTAGGGGGGTGTGGGCCCCATCTGTCAGTTGCATGGGCCGGTCCAGTCAGCATGGTGGACCGGGTCAACAGGAAGGCCGGGCCCCTGGGGCCCACGGGTCAGCGACCCAGGTGGTGGCCCCAGGTGGCCACGTCGGCGTGGCGCCGGAGAGAGCTCCGCCGAGCCTCTTCCGCAGCGGAACTACGCCGGAGCCGGGCGGGATTCGTCCACACCGCACTATTTTGGGCGCGGTCGGGCTCGTTCAAACGGCAAGACAACGGCGGAGCGATCTATGACGATGGCGGAGGCTGCGGTGGCCGGAGCTGAGCGTATCGAGCTCATCGGCGGCGAGGTTCTTCGGGCGAGGTACGGGAACGGGGTTACGGGGCGCAAGGCGAGCTACGCGAGGTGCCTACGGTGCCTACTCGACGCGAGAAGCGGAACGTTGGCACGCACGGGACCAAATGGTCACCGTGGCCACGCCGGCGACGAGGCTAGGTGGCAGCGCGTTCGGGTGAGCGTGGAACGGGCGCTACAGACGATCAGAGGAGGCAGGGGAGGGCGCATCCGGCGCAGAGGCTCACCGGGGGAGCGTGGGGTCTGGGCAGAGGGCTCGGGGAGGACCGGTGGCGTAGATCAAGGACGAGGACGATGCGGTGGTCGAGCCACAGAAGAAGAAGAGTGCGGCGACGCGAGGGGCTCCGGGGCTCGATCCAGCGGTGTAGTGGAAGCAGAGGACCACGGCGGAGCTGTAGGACTTGCCGAGGCGACGAACGGACGACGGTGGCCACGGCTACGGCGATCGACGGCGACGGGGGCGCTCGGGCATCTCGAACAGAGGCGAGGAAGGGGACGAGAGGGGGATTGTGGGCGCGCTAGGGTTTCGGGGGAGGGCAAGGGGGCATGTGGGGTCGGGAGACGAGGGGAGCCCGTGGCTTTGCCCTTATCCTCATCGGCGCCGCCGATGAGGTGGTCTGGCGGGAGCGCGCTCGGGCGCTCGGTCGCTACAGCAGTGAAAGGGGGATCGACCCCGAGGCGCTGCCCGGCCGGCTGGGCCTGCTGGGCTAAGGCCCAGTGGGGCAGGGGGGCTTCTGTTTTATTTTATCTTTTTGTTTTGTATTTCCTTTTTCTTTTATTTATTTTCTTGTTTCTGTTTTCTTTTACTTAATTAATAGTTTATAGTTTTACAAAAAGTGAAACCCACTCCTAAATTAGATTTGTAAAAATCAACTGTTCTCACAAAAAGTTTGGGACAAAAGTAAAGTACCTTGTATTCTTTATTAATTAAAAAGTACTTAAGTTATTGTTTCAGTCACTGTTTTATTTATTTTAGCGCATTCAAACACTTTTAAAAATGTTGGTTTCTTCATCATTATTACTTAGGATTTATTTGGCTCCCTCCGAACATTTTAGTTTTAATATTTAACAACTTTTATTGTTTGCTTGATCTTGAATTTGAATTTGAATCGGTTTTGAACTAACGCGAGATTAGCAACAGTAATTAAGGTGACATGGCATCATTAGTAGAGTGTTACTGTAGGTTAATTATCGGGACGTCACAAATTTACTCTCAGAATCTCAGTTAATCACCCCTACTTTTTATGTTCAAGGGAAACAATCATCACATTATGGCATATGTCACCACACATCGATGGATTTGCTATTTCACAGGCAGTTAGAAAAATCATGTGAGTCAATTTTTGGTGGTGCAGAGGACCAACGCCCGAGGCTGAGTGGAGGCCGGCATAGTGGGCCGTAGCGTCCCACGCGAACCATGCCAGGACCGTACCCAAGTCGGGGCCTCAATGCCGTTGTTGGGAAGAGCTACATTGCATTGGCTAGGTTCGGTCTAGGGTGCGAGGTCATTGGCCCAGGTCGGCTTAAGTAGGGTGGCAGGTAGGCTGGCGGTCCGGTAGTGGGACGGGGTAAGGGGCCAATGCGTTCGTGGGGGGAGGAAGAAAACTTAAAATCTAATGGCTCGGACCAGTTCGAGTGAAAATGATTTTTTTAGTTAACCGATGTATATATGACCTCCGATTTTAATGGTTGATAATTGTCTTCTTCAAAATCCTAAAAACCTTAAATCAGGTAATAACAGGTTTGGACGACCTGGAAACACCATAGACCATGGCGATTCCCGTGCAACGCAAACATCCGAGATGTTGGCACGACCAAAAAGGGTCAGATCATGGAACACTGACAAAATGAGGTGATTTTGGCCTCGAGAGTTGTCAGTGCCGTCTGGTTGTAATGAATGGATCCGGATGTGAATGTTGCCGCAACGCCCTATGATACTGGTACAAACTGCTCGCCATTAGATCTTTATTTTTCATGTGGTTCTGGAAATATCATCATATGTCATTAGAACATTTGCTCAAGAAATCTCTAATCAAACGTTTTGCTTGTTTCCATTTTGTCTAACGAGACATGAATTCACATATGAGCAGCAAGAACATGAGCTAAATTAATAGCCATCATTAAAATAAATCAATAGTATAATCTAATCACTCCCATCATCGGGAACGAGGATACCTTTTGACATGAAAGTTATCATATAAAATAACATTACACATAAGTCCCAAAATTAGAAAAAAAATCACAATGAAAATGACATTCAAATTAACATAAATGATATATATGACATTACCACTGAGTAAGCATTAAACTTGACATTCACAATGAAAATGATATTAGTATTGACTATATAAAAAGTACATCATAAAGTTATCCAAATATTAAAATTCAGGCATCAAAATTATATCAAGATTCATCAAATAATAATATTTAGCACATCATAGTTGTCAAATAAATAACAACATACTCTTATTCCGTAATGCGTCTCTTAATAATTATATAATGCATAAACACAAAATTTATTTTGCCCATAATTAGTATCAACTAAAGATTATTTTAACACATAGTGCAGTGCAGTGAACTAAACCATGTACCAATAAAATTATCCTTAATGTGGCCTTAAGACATTAGTAAGATCACATCATTAAGATAGCCTTGAGTTTGACATGAACATAAACTTCATATTCAATTAATTTTTATAAATGAAAGTTCCAAATAAATTTGTGAGTGTCTCACAATTGTGATTAAGATTATTATTCTTTTAAATTTTATTTTATCATAAATTTATACTAAAGAAAAATTATCATAATTAAAAATTGCATAAAAACGACATTAACATTAGCACTATATTCTTTAGCATATTGTTAGGCAATTAACAGGTGAATCATATGTAATCAGCCTAAAAATAATATAAAATGTTACTGATCTTTTAAAAAGTTAATCTTTTTCACTGCTTCACATTTAATACTGAACTTACATTTTCTTTATTTATTTATTATACTGAACTATTTTACTTTAACTTATCTCGTCATTAAATTCATATTATATTGTGTTGATACATCACCCGATAAAATATTAAATACTACATTTTAGGTATAACAAACAGAATTACAAATGTAATCACACTCTTATGCAATTAACATTCATATTTGTTAATTTGCTATCGTATTTATCAGTAAGAAATATCTTTTGTCTAATTTATTTAAATTTTATCACAATTTTTATTTTAATTATATAGTCTTAGTAGTTAAATAAAAAAACCTCTATTACAATGTATTTTCCCATGAATTTGGTGAAACAAAAGTATCTCAATAATCCAGAAACAAGGTTATGCCTCTCGACGTATTATATTACATTTGTATTGGTCCTTATTCAAAGCATTGCTAAATATCTACATAAATCGTTATAGTCTTCTAAGGTGTAAAAATCTAACAAATTATCTTCCATTTTTCTGTAGATAGGTAGTTAATCACGGTCACATGTGTTATCTCTACACTTTGTATTGAAATCATATCATTGGTGCACGAGCATTAAAATTTAAAATTTTGCAAGTTGTGGTGATATTTGTTTGACATTTAATATATTTTAGAAAACTAGATTAAGGCATGAATTGTGTGCTCAATTCAAAGGTACCAACACTTGAGCTTGAGGAACACGGTCAAAAACAAGTAAATCCTCCCCGATTCTGCCGCCATCTCGCACAATTCGGGCTTCCCCACTGTTGGATCCTCTTCCCAACCTCTCCGCCATTAGATCTTTATTTTTCATGTGGTTCTGGCAATCGCATGACGGCACGACTCCTGCAGCGCGGATCTCATCACGCTCCACAGTGATACGCATCAATCTCGTTTCGATCTCCACCCCGGTGATTGGCTTGGGGCTCACTCGCATTGGGTCGTCCAGTCCACATGATCAAATCCGATCATGGGTAGGGGTACATGCGTTGCTTTACGTGATTGGTGATCGCCGTTTGTGTGCTTTGACAAGCTCAGAACCAGTCTCGACCGTACGGACCCCAAGTCGCCAGCATGAGCAAGAAAACCAGGGCCTCGTACGGAGCAATTATTATTCGAACGCGGGCAGGGTTCGGTGCGTTTGCACTTTGAATTTCAATGCAATTTACTCGCCCTTTTTTCTATCTTACACAAGTAACCCCGGCAGTACGAGCTGGTGAAGCAGCATAGTTCTGTACAAATGGGTGCGATGCGTATGCCGGTCTTCGTCTTTTGAATAGAGATTCACTCTCAGCTCACAATGTCAGGCAACGTGCTGCCTGTGTACGTACGCCGGCACAAGAAAATACTCGTACAATGCTCTGGATCTCTGGTGGAGTGGACATTCTTCTCGTATGCGAGGTGATATGAATAAGTTGGTGAATCGTCTCCGTGGTTTATTTTCGCTGGTTTTTTCGTCTCTCCTTTCACCACCCCCTTCCACCCTGGTCCGCGGTTTATTTTCACTGGTTTTTCTCTCCACTCTTTATTACAACCAGAACTTTCCTAACATATAACAAATCACGGATCTAACTTCCTTAAATTATGCAAATCAATTGATTCCTTTTATTGGTTCAATTTGTCTTAGGAAACAAATAACAGATTTTCAGGAAACAAATAATACATTTTAATCTAACTTCCTTAATTTATGCAAATCAATCGATTCCTTTTATTGGTTCAATTTGTCTTAGGAAACAAATAACAGATTTTCAGGAAACAAATAATACATTTTAATCTAACCCTAACTTATCTAAATCAATCGATTTCTCTTATTAGTGAGATTTGTTTTAGGAAACAAATAACAGACACGTCACAACTTTCCTCCCAATAAATAGTTTCTTAACATTTGCAAACTTTCCTAATCAGACACGTCACAAACGGGCAGGTACTGATATCATGTTACCATACAATAAAACCCCATTTGCATATAAATCAGTTCAAAAATCCTAACTTTCCTAAATTTTTACCTTTCCTTGATAACAACCAATATTTCCTATGTTTTCCATCTATTGAAGGAAATCACCCCTTCATCGATATTAGCATTTTTTTGAACTGAGATCTCCGGATTATGATTTTTTTTGCGATTCTTTCCAATTGTGACCTCTCCTTCCACTCCGGCTCCTTCTCGCATAAACACCTCCACCACAGCCAGGTGACACCGCCCCAGACCTCCTGCCTCTCCACACCTTCTCCGCCACCTCCTTCTCGTACTCCATTAACAATCCCTCCGCCACATTTGTCCACGGCGGTGTCGAGGGCATGGCGCAGCAGCGTACCAGCGGTAGAGCAGCGCATAGTAGCAGGAAGCAACACGCAGCAGGCGAGGCAAGCGGCCGACGGTGGAGGGCAGAGATGCGTCCGGCGTGGCTGAGGGGGCGGCCGGCAGAAGATGGCCACGACTGGAGGCGGCGCGAGGCAGGGGCGCGAGAGCGGGGCGAGCGAAGGGATAGGCGGCAGCAGACGGGGCGAGCGCAGCCAGCGAGAGTGTGGCGCGCAGCCAGGGTGTGTGTCACGCGGGGCACAGTGGTGCGGTGGCTGCGGCGAGCGCGACGGCAGCGGCGGGCGCGACCGACGCGGTGTAGCACGGGCGTGGGCATGGAGAGGGAGTGGCCCCGCGGGCGCGGAAGAAGAGCGGCAGGCTCGAGCATGGGCGTGCATAGGAGCGGGCATGTGCCACGGGGTCAATCCGAGGAGCTCGGTGGCTACCCCTGCAATGGCCATGGCGGACGGCGGTTATCGGCCATGGCGAAATACCTAACGAGAGCAAACGAGAGGGGAAACAGGGGAAAGGCAAGAGGAGATCATGGCGGTGTCAATGGCGCCCTAGGGGAAGACATGGGAGCTCGGGGCGGCGCGGATCGAACGGCAATGTCACGGTGGCCCAAGGTTGAGGAAGACGGCAGCGACGTCGATGCGGGGGTGCTGGACTTGATCTCGTTGGCGCAGACGAAGTAGCGAAGGCGTTCGGAGCTCCTCGACAAGCTCCTAGCCCGCAGGGAGGGCAGTGGCCATGTGGACGGTGTCGGTCATGGTGGCCGTGGCGTCTGACTTCGTCCAGATCGACGGGATCGAGCGAGCGAGGAGGAGAAGTGGATTTGGAAGGGGGCGTCGAGGAGGAGTGAGGCCATGGGGCCAGGGAAGGAAGTGCGTCATCCTTATCCATTCCCCTTCGATGCCAGCGAGGTGGTCGGGCGGGAGCCCGGCTCTGTAGCGACGCGGCTCGGGGAACAGGAGAAGACGACCACGTGGGGACTCGAGAGGGGAACAGGAGAAGACGACCCGAGGGGCAGGGCGAATCCCTTTTACATCGTCCTTTTGGTTTTTCAATGTATTCTAATCTGTTCTCCTTTTTAACACCGTTTTCTATTTATTCTTATCAACTAAATGGTCTCTACTCCTAATGTCTCAGTTGGTAGTCTCCGTTTCGGGTTTATTTTCGTCCCACCTCCCGAGTGAGGGAGAGGGGGAGAGAGAGTGAGGAAGAGGAAGGGAGAGGGTGTGTGTGAGAATTTGATGATAAAGAAGGTCGTCAATGTCACTTAATATGTATGAGAATATTAAATATAATATTAACATAATTGATATTGAACTTTTAAAGTTAATGTGGCCCCGTTGCAACGCACGGGCGTTCTTCTAGTTCACTCTGGGTGACGAGTGACGGACGACGAGGGTTCGGTTCACCCACTCTCCTCGACTCGTGCTATTCTTTGCCCGTGCCCATGCGCCATGCTCACTCACTCCTCTTCATGTTATCGACGAGATAAACTTAAGTGCTCGATCAGGTCGGGCGAAGTAAAAATATGGATGCTGCGCGCATACGTAATCTATATACTTTGCTTATGTACATCCACCATGGAAGGTGGCGCCAGCCTCTGCATGTTAACGCGTACTACTACGTGGCAAAGAAAAGGTGTGTCAGTGTCACGTAGTGAGGTGGCCATGTCCGGTTCACGCAGGAGCAGCCTCAACCACTCCGAGGTGAGCCAAGTCCACCCATGAACTATTGCTGCCACAGGTTTTGTGGAAGGGTCGGATCTGGACAAGCATTGAACTTGATGATGCATGCAACGTTTGAAAATCGATGTCGATCGGGAGCTACCTGTAGCCGTCTAGTTGTAATGAACAGACTGGTGGTGGTATACTACAAGGATAAGGCGATCTTCCCGTGTCCAATGTGGATGCTGCAAGTGATTTAATCGCGATGTTCATGTGTGTCTCTTTGGTATGGTTTCACTTGCGCCACACACGCGGCTAGCTGTAGTTAATACGGTGCCGGATCACCGAATGCTCTGACCGATGAGAGCAAGTACAATAGTAGATTTACAGCCCGCTTACATGGCAATTTTGCCTATGTAAAGGAGACACATGAAAAAGTAAGGGGAGTGGGATCTCATGCAAGAGGCTAGCTATATGTGTGTTCCTAAGCAAATGCAATAAATATGACGAAAGAGACAGAGAGAAGATGAGAAAAAGTACTACCAACTAAACTTGGTGCACGAGTGATTATATTTGTTGGCTATAAAAATTGTTGGTTGTATTATTAACATTTTCTAGCCAGCAGTTGGTTGTATTATTAACCATGCTCTGATAGTTGTTGGTTCAGGTCATTGGGATTTGAACTTTCCAAAAACGTGGACGTCTACCGTACAGTAGATAGTCTTAACCACCAGTGTCTGCCAAAGAGAGACAAAACTGGAATTCTACAGTACAAACTCCAATGCCTTCTTCTCCATATTTTTATTTTTCATAACCTTTTTTCGCGCTTTAGTTCTTTTCCTAAAGCTTTACCCATCTGTTCGAGAACACTCAACCACATTTGGTCATCAGAGTAATTTACTATCAAATATCAGTTAATCACCCCTAGTCTTTATGTTCTAGGGAAACAATCATCACATTATGGCTATGTAACCACACATCGACGGGGTTGCTATTTCACATGCAGTTAGAAAAATCGTGTGAGTCGATTTTTGGTGGTGCGGAGGACCAACGCATGTGGCTGAGTGGAGGCAAACATAGTCGGCCGTAGTGTGCTCGACAAGACTGAATTTGGGGCCTCAACGTCGTTGCCCGAGGAACTACATCGGATTGGCTGGTTTGGATCTAGGGTGCGAGGCCATCATGTCGTCTTGAGTAGGGCGGCAGGCAGGCTGACGGCCCAGTAGTGGTAGGAGGGAGGGCCAATGCGTTCTTGGGGGGAGGAAGGGAACTTAAAATCTAACGCCTCAGACCAATTCGAGCGGAAGTGTTTTATTTAGTTAGCCGATGTATATGTGACCTACTATTTTTAATGGGTGATAATTGTCGTATCAAAATGTTTAAAAGGCCTAAATCAGGTAATAACAGGCCTGGACCACGAGAATTTGTGTGAAAATGTTTCGTCTTGAAAATGGGAACGTTTCGACGTGTACATGATTTGTAATGTCAAATGCCTCTAGAAGAAACGAGAATGGTGGTCGAAAGTCCTTAAGGCCCTATTTGGATTACCTTTTTCTTTTAAATACACCTGTAAAGGTTTCTTATGTCCACCCACCGATTTTGTTTCCAGCCAGAAAACACTCGTGTCCGGTTAGATACAATTGTAAATTTAATACCACAGTATTAAATTACAACCATACCAAGCGCAGCCTAAACAAATGTGCTGTTGTAATTCTTGGCAAAGGTGTGCTATATTTGACCATTTGCACCGATCCTTTATTGTCACCGCAATGTGGAGCCTTTCGTGTTGGAGGTTCATGCATGCCAAGTAGGAAATTTTGTTGAGATGACATACAATTAAATCAAAAGAAAAAGAAAAAAATATTTGGTATCATGATAAATAATGTGTTAATATGTTTCATGCATGACTATGAAATGGGACCATCTGAAGTACTGGCCTGCAATACTATATGTTATGAAGGTAATATCATATCTTAGTATTATATGTATAATATTAGCATATGATACTCCTCCGTGCCAGTGGCCTAAGGATCTGGCTCGCTGCCGATGGAATTACATGCAATGGTGATTACATTTTTTTAGCATTGGAAACACTTAATTGAGTCACCCTAGAAAAACACTTTATTAACTCAAAAAGTTTTCAGGGATAGAGATAATCTCTGGTCTATTACCCAGATACACATGCCGACCATAATGTGATGTAGTTGCAGCTCTTTGGCAAGCTGTGAGCTTCCACGTTCATGCTTCTCTTATCATGAACGATATCTGCTGTTGCAAAACCTTTGATCTTCTTCCTCACTTCTTGAATGATAGTTGTAGAAGTTCCTATGCAGGGGCGGATTCAGTAGGGTGTACTGTGGGGCTGGCCCACCCTAAGATCTTCGCCCAACCCATATACCTGCTGAACAAATGAAAAAAAAATCAAAAAGACCTAGCCCAACTAACCTCAACCCAACCCTAGCATTTTGGGCTGGATCCTCCACTGTTCCCTTCACTCTTCAAATCACTAGATATACTAAGCTCCCTGGAAATAGGGAGCCATGAGCGATCCAGGCTTTGGCCTTATGGTGGACCTCGCTGGTCAGTGGGAGTAAGCGTTGGTTTAAACTGATTTTTTAGGGGTGCAAGCTGGATCCAGAAGTGTGTTTTGTGTGTTGCTTGTGCAAGATTTATCCATATGTGTTTCATTCTAGTCCAAACGTGAGGCCACCAAGGCCCAGGAACAATCTGGTTGGCTCATATCAGATGCCTTCGGACCCAACTCTTGCACATGCACACAGCGACGGTACATATCTGGCATTCTTCCGAGTGTCACAGCCTGTGTCTTGCTAGAGTTGACCGATGCCCAGTATAAGGTGGTTTTTGCATTTGTAGCCCCACATGTCAGAAAGTGGATCGATTGTGGGCTACGGTTGGATTTTTATTCACACGTTGACGTGGCGCTACTATGTTGATCGATAAATAAATCTTTAAATTCATGAATATTTTTAAATTTACGATCATTTCTGAATTTCGGGGAACTTCTTTTGCAATCGGAGAACATTTTCTGGATTCATGAATATATTTTTAATTCAAGATTGCATTGCGAACATTTTCTAAATTCAAAAATATTTTAGGAATTCCCGAGCAGTTTTTTTCAAATCCGTAAACATTTTTAAATTCATGATCATTTTCTAAATTTGTGAATATTTTTAATTTATTCAAAATATTTGAAATATCTTGACTACTTTTTTTAGTTTTTTCTTCTCTTTATTTATTCCTCCGCCTCTTTGGGTGGGCCGAGGCCTAATAGGGGGACTAGTAGCCAAACCCAAGTGAACGTCCTGGTCGTCCTTCGAAGCATTCCATGCTGAATAGTACCTCCTGTGCATGCGGGTTATTTCACTATCGGTGGAACGGCAAACCAGTTTTCTGCTTTGTGCGTTTGCGAGGGGGTGGTGCCAGCTTGCTGGTTCTGCGGCGAGCAATTGGGTCACCGCTTTCTCCGTCTTCCCCGTTGAGTCTTCGGGCGATGGATTCATGGTGAAAGACCGACATTGTGCTAGCGCGGGGGGGGGGGGGGGGGAGCTAGAATGGAAAGATCAAACGTTGAAGAGCCAAGACAACATGGGCACCTGTCGGAGAGCCATTGCAAATAGGCCTCATGGCACTAAACCTAACCTCATTACCTCAAGTTTGGGAGGCATGCAACTAAGTTGTGAGATTAGAGTCCTTTTGGGGATGAAAACCAGTGTAAGAGGAGTGATTCTGAGAGCAGAGGCACAAGTGAATTGGGGTGCATGGGGTGTGCGATGTCATGGGTCTAGGGCTATGCCTGCACGTGCGCAAGTTAGGGAAGTTAGAGAAAAGAGAGGTCTATTTCTATGTAAATGGTTTGATAATCAATTTGGTTTATGTAGAATGAAAACTGGCAATATACAAGACACAAACAACTAGCGATGGAAACATCAATCCAAACACCATAAAACAAGTAAACCAGAATAACACTCAAATCAGTTCAGTTTGGTTCTTCGTTTTTCGGTGTAAAAGTGATCATCTTTAATCATAATAGCCACAAGAAATTAACTCACAACCAAGAAATGGCGTGGCAAAGCGTGCGTCTTCGTCTACTGGTTCACTATAGCCAAACAATCGGTGGCAACTACTTTATTATTGCATAAAGGTCCAAAGCAAGAGACAGTCCTTCATTTGGTCCAAGCAGTAGTGATTACATGATCAGTCATTGGTTCAACCCGGTACTTTTTACAATTTATTTTGGCACAAGTTTTCCGTCTAATACCTACAAAGCCATACTTGAACTTGAAAGAAAAAAAAAGATTATCACACTTACTAAAAGCACTAGCGCTAATTTCCCGTGCATTGCAGCGGAGCAATATATATTCTCGTGGTTCAACGCCAATGTGTCGGACATGTACCATACACCCACCATATTCTAACGCATCAAGTGATTTGATTTTATTTGATTGAGTTAATGAAAAAGATTTGATTGTTCATGTTCGACATATAGCTAGAACGATTTGATTTGATTTGAGTTAATGTAAGTACCTTATGCCAACCATGGAGGGTTCTGCCAAAAATTTGATTTGATTTGAACGAGTTAATGCATGATGTGCGGAAGAAGCATTACTAACGAGCGCATGACCACCAACTTTCTTTAATAGTAGAGATTATACTACTTTCGAACAGGGGGATATACTTGAACACCAAAAAAATCCGCCACTTGGAATGGGTGGTTAACTGTCTCAATATAAATAATAAATAAACACCAAAAAATTCAACGGTGTAGGTATTTCCATGTAGACAAGTCTACGCTGTCGCCTTCCCAGAAAGAAAAGTTCACGTTTTCAGTTGAACAAGATGAAAAATTCACCGGGTTCTTTGTTTTCTGGCTACTAGGTATCGTGCACGGTGGATCCGTCGCGTAACGGCGGGCGGTGTCTGAGATCTGCAGGCGCATGGACGGCACTATCACGACCGCATGTCTCGGCGCCGCCCATGGCGGGATCACGAGGCCGGAGTAAAAGCCGGGTGGCTCCCGGTCGGTTTCACCTCGGCGGCGCCCTCGCGCAGCCGTAGCCACCACCACCACATGCGACCGCGTGATGCTTTGCTTGTGAGACTGGCTAGAGCCACACCACATGCACCGAGGAGAACTACGGCCGGCAGGGAGCCGAGCAGAACATGTTCATGTTGTTTGATTGACCTGGAAAACAGGATCTCGGGACTCGGGAGGATGGATGTTGAGCCAGCCAAAATATTTCTAGTGGTTAAACTTATCTTTAAGTAGAAAAGACTTCTGGTTAAAATAAGAAGCTACTGTATTAGTAGAATATATTTTTTGAAAGGCAGGACATCAGAGAACCTGCACGAGTGGCACTACTGTTGATGAGGTTGAGTGTGCACTGGTGATGCCACCAGTGATACCCTTTTTGGCAGCATGTGCAAACATGCATGGACCGAGGAGTCGCTCACTTGCTCGACCCCTCACCCTCGCTACCACTGCTTTGGGCCACTGATCGCATTGCAATGCACCTTGGACTCTCGCGATCGCAAAAGCCTCTTCTTTCCCTTCCCATGTGAAGTCAGCTTTGCCAAGCGTGTCAAGCCAAAACCTGTGTTTTCTAGTAGTGGTGAGTGACTTAAACCTGACCCTGCCCTGCCTTACCCGCTAGCACTATTCTTAATAAGCTGCTGGCCCCGCCGGATACTTTGTTAGTGTTTTGACCACACGGCCGGCCGGCCGGCCTCTAGGCCGACTCTAACAACCACTTCGTCCAAGTCCGTTGCCTTTACGTCTGTCCTGCCGTGGGGTTAGTGGACGATGATCGTCCTTTTGTGTGGTTTGACGAACCCGAGACCCAGTTTGTCATCTCGATCAACCATAGGGACGCCAAGACGGTCCATGCATCGCCAGCATCCACAAAGAAAACCAGGGATCTGTACGAGCAATTATTCCAAGGGAGGGCCAGCAGTTCGGTGTGCTGCACTTCAAATTTAACTACAATTAACCAGTGCGGCGGGCGTTGACGGCGAGCGCGGCTGGCGGCGCACCTCATGCTGCAACCGCTGCCGACCGTCCACGACAGGAGCTGCAAGCAGCCATAGCCGAGCTGCGACCCGTCAACTGGGGATGTTGCAAGAGGCAACGACAAGGAAGGTGGATGCCTTGTGCTGCCAGAGGCGCGGGGGGGATTTTTTTCCCTTGCCGTGGGTTCTGCGTCGCGCTAGAGAAGGGAGATGGTCCCATCGAGAAGAACGGCCCCGTCGACACAATCCTAAACGTACACACTACTTTCATCCAACGAAAGACGAGGCGACCGATCTGGAGCTCCTGTCGATCGACCGTCCACCAGCTTACGGTGGATAACTGAGTATAGTAACTGACAGTATCCTGCGACCTACCGTTTAGTTGCGTCGGGCGCTAACCAACAGGCCACCACGGAGCTCGTGTTCTACTACAGGCGTCCTTTCTTTTATACTCCCTCCGTTCCTAAATATTTGTCCTTATAGAAATTTCAACAAGTGACTACATACAGAGCAAAATGAGTGAATGTACACGCTAAAATATGTCTATATACATCCGTATGTGATAGTCCATTTGAAATCTCTAAAAACACAAATAATTAGGAACGGAGAGAGTACTAAGCAGAAAACTCTGAACCGGCCCACCAAGGCCTGCATTTTTCTTTTCGTGTCGCACTTAACTGGCGCACGTGTTGGGCTCGTTCGTTGCTCCGGTTTCCATTCCTTTCATTTCTCTTATGCTTTCATAATGCGTGGTGAACTTTTTGTAATTTATAGTGAACATTTTCTTAATACAAGATGAGTTTCCAGAATATTATCATAACATAATTTTTTAATTTATAGTGAATATTAAGGTGAATATTTTCTTAATACATGGTGAAATTTCTGTATTTTAAAAAGTGTTCAGCACGTATTGAAAAAAATTGTTGTGTGAAATCATTCTTAAAGTTCCAGAGAAACGCCGATTTTTTTTAATAAAAGTTGAACATTTTTAATGCATTTCTAAAATTTATTATGATTACACAATTTTTTTAATACAGGTTGTCAACCTTTTCTTTAAAAAATAGTTAACAGTTTTTCCATTACAATGAACGTTGAACATATTTTAAATGCAAATTGAACATTCTTGTAATATAGGTTGATCAATTTTCTTAAGATATGATGAACATTTTACTTAATGCGCGGTGATTTTTTTGTAATTTATGGTGAACATTTTCTTAATACATGATGAGTGTCAAGAATATTACGGTGAATATTTCTTAATACATGGTGAAATTTTTGTATTTCAAAAAATGCTCAGCATGTATTAAAAACTTATTTTGTAAAATCATTCTTGCATTTCCAGAAATATGTTGATTTTTTTAATAAAAGTTGAACAGTTTTAATGCATTTCTAAAATTTATTATGATTACAAAATTATTTTTATTATATCTTCCGTGCCATGTTTCTAAAATTTAATGCATTTAAAATTATATGTTCAACTTTTAATGCATTGAATGCAAGAATGATTGAGAACCGGGGCAAAAAGTTCTTGAAACTCATCGTGTATTAAGAAAATGTTCACCATAAATTACAAAAAGTTCACCGGTACATGTTTGCCATTTTCATCTTACAGGGATGCTTTGTATCACTGGTTCGGTTGAATACAATTTTGAAATGCTTGTTGCAAGAAAAAGAAAGAATAGAAACCGCAGCAACGAACGAGCCCATTACGCGCGCCAGTTAGGTGCGAGACGAAAAAAAAGCAGGCCTCGGTGGGCCGGCCCAGCGTTTTCGGCATGGTAACGAACGCCTGCAATACAACGCGAGCTCCGCGATGGCTTGGGGCGTGTTTGGTTGCCTGGGTGGCTTTCTGCTGCATTGCATGGAGGATCCTGGGTGAGGACTGCCAAGTTGAGGCGATGCAAAGTTCCATCCAGATGGCTGTTTGGTGAACTTGCATCATATGTTTGCACGAGCTGCAGTTTTGTCCGAGTGTCGCTGAAATTGATGCGGAAGAGGAGCACGCAGCAGCGCGGGCGACGGGATCCGGGTCTCGGCACCTCCGGATAGTGGGATCCTCGCTCTCGGCGGCACAGGAGGCAGGATCTGGCGTGCGGCGGCGGCGCTTGGTTGAGGACGAGGGTGACCCTTGCTGAGATGCGGCGTTCTTGGGTCCTGATGTTGGCGGCGTTCTTCCTCGGCGGTTGGACTTCAACGAAGTTGTAGTGGTGGCGTCCATGGCCGGCGACTGAGCACTGAGCGTAGAAGGGAGTTGGGCGTGGCGTGGATCAGAGGAGAGCCGGATGGGTCGTGTGGAGGCGCTCGCCGTCGTGGAGGCCGGCAGCCGGCGGTGGGGTGAGCTCGAGCTACGGGAGGGCCGGTCGATGGGGTCATGGGGAGGCGGGGAGGAGTGGCGGCGGCGCTTGGGAAGAGACGAAAGGGAGACCACAGAAAACGAGCGAGCGAGCGAGCCTGCATCCGAGATACGCTCGAATCATGCGTATCCCTCAGCTTGGCTGAGAGCCCCTCTTTGCACCCACCGGGCCAGGCTGAAGGGCAGGTTACCAAACGACCCAAATTTTGTATGGTGGATGCGAGCCACATGCAACGCAGGGATCCAAACACGCCTTTAGTGGTTAGCGCGCGACACCGTTGGACGTTAGGTTTCATAATAGGATCTATTCCCTCCAGCGCCTTATTTTTCTTTTCTTTAAGTTATTTGTTCAAGTGGACGGAAATTTCCAAACCAGTCCAATTTAGTGGTGGAAATCGCAAAACGAAAATAAAAACCCCTCTTAAGAGCCTCTTTCCTGCAAAAAAATTGGGCATTTATTTGATTACATACTCTCTCCGTTTCTAAATATTTGTTTTTTTAGAGATTTCAAATGGACTACCACATAGGGATGTATATCAGCCTGTCAGATACATCGCCAACACACATTTATACGCGGATTAGACCTTTTCGTAACTATTAGCCTCAGACTTGGTACTTCCATGCAATTAACTCTATCGACGGGACCCCCTTCATACGTAATGTACCAGCGGTAGTTGCAAAGGAGTATCTGACTGTCTAGTGTTGTTGCCGCAACTTGAAAAGAAAGCGTCCTGGAGTGTGAGATCAACACAAGTGTGGTTTAAGCAGGCAGCACAGTGCAGCGTAGGAGCAGCCCCAACCACTCCCGTCCCGGTTCTACTAATTAACTAACCCAGCACAGATGAACATGATTTCGCCACAGCCCACAGATTCGTGGGATCCGGTGAATCGGGGAATGGCACCTGGGCAAACACATTGATAGGGTCGTTTGAAAAACGAGATCGGCATGGAACCAGCACGTAGGGGAGTACCGGTCTGCTTACAATTAGCCGCGGTGAATACATCCGGACGTGGACGTTGCCACGGCGCCATGTTGCACTGGCACAGCCTGCTGTGCAAGGACAAGGCGATCTTCCCGTGCCCAAGGTGGATTCTACGGATTTATTTCACGACGTGCTGTACTACTCTTTGTCTTGTCTGGGTGCACTTGCGCCGAACACGCGGCTGGGAGAGCAGTTAAAGTCGTGTGGGCCTCTGGGGTAACTAAATGCTCTCATCGATGGTAGCAGCATTATAGTACTCCACACCCTCCGTCAATGCACCGGGCGTCTAAAGAAAATTTAGCAGTGTGGGGTAACTAATTGTCTTATTAGTGTGAACAGCGAAAAATTATGCCGATGCTGTTTACACTTTGGGAACGAAAAGAGACGCATCGTGGACGTCCTGTGGCGGCTGTTGGGCGGGGCGCGGTGCCTCAGATGAGATAGACATGCGCGCGCACGGGGCACTAGGGCAGGGGCACTGTTGCGACGCATGCCTCGGCGCCGCCCACGACCGGCCCAAGTGGCCGGGGTAAAATTCGGGCAGGTTCCCGTCGGTTTCGTGCCGTGTGTCGCCGCCGCCGCCGTCCTCGCATTGCATAAGCCACCGCCACATGCACCTGGCCGTCAAAGTCGACGGTGGAAATCTACTGCAGGGAGCCGGGCATGGCAAGCTGTTTGATCGACCTGGAGAACAGGGAGAAGCCCATCGCCACTCACTCCTGCGATCACGGAGGAAAACAACTCTCTTCCCGGTCAAAACCAATGGTGCATCGGTCAGCAAAACAATAGACTACTGGTTAAACCAAAAAGCCAGTGCAGTATTAAAACTTGCTTTGTTTTTCGAAGGGAAAAGTCTATTTTAAACCTTAAATTCGTAGGGTAAGTCTGAATCAAACCTTCATCTCGTGAACCCTGAAATTAGCACCATATACTTATCGATCCCGGTCAATCCCGACCCTGTTGTTGTTTGGCGCACCGGGAAAAGTACGATCCCGACCAGGATCACACCCTACTCCCACTTACTACATGGGCCCACGTCTCATACTTATCTTCCCCTACCCACAATATCTCCCCCGACCCCTCTCCTCTGTAGAGCCACCCCGGCCAGTGGTCAGGACCGTGGAGAGCCCCATCATCGCCAGTTCGCCACTACGATGCTAACAACCACTTTCAAAGCCTGATCGTGGGTAGGGCACGTCCAAGTCTGTTGCTTTACGTCCTGCCATGGGGTTCGTGGACGATGATCGTCCTTGTGTGTCGTCTGACGAACCCGAGACCCGGTTTCTCATCTCGATCGACCATACGGACGCCAAGTCGGTCCATCGCCAGCATGACAAAGAAAACCCGGGCTGTGTACGGTGCAATTATTCCAAGGGAGGGCCAGGAGTTGGGTGTGCTGCAATTAGGATTTAAGTGCAATCGACTTGCGGTTGCTAACTGACAGTAACCCCAATGGTGACACAGTATATTATTACTACTACTAGTATGTCATTCCGTACAAATGTGTGTGCTGCCTACGAATTGCAGGCAGCTCTGCTACTCCTACCCAACCAGTCTTGTTGGAGGAGCTCAACAACAAGCGTGCGTACGTACATAGCGGATTTCCGGCGTAAGAAAGTACGTGCTCCTACGTTGCAGGTGGAGCGGACATTCTTCTCGTTGTGGAATAGTGGAAGTGATATATGGATATTCAGTCCGGGTCATGACGAGTGGTTCGCGCGCAGGAATCAGATTTAACGGGCGACGACGGCGACGGTTCACCCACTCTCCTCCTGGCATTCTTTGCTCATGCGCCCATGCTCACTGCTCCTGCTCACGTTAAGGACTGAGATGAAGCAAGTGCTCGGTCAGTTCGGGTGAAATAAAATACGGATGCCCCGCATACGTGATCTATTCTAAAGCACAGTTGCAGATGTGCATCGACGCACCATGGACGTGGCAGCTTCCACTGCAACCGGGCTCCAAATATTCACTCTCTATGTCATGGTCCTACGAAATGACATCGCAAAAAAAGAGGGTCTTTATGAAATGAGATATTGTGTCCGGTTCAGGGCATCTCCATGGGGAGGGGTTCTAGGGCAGTCCCGATGTGAGCAAACACCATCAACTTAGCCTTGGACACCACCACTATTCTCTCTCCCTCACTTCTTTCGCCCGGAAATTTACAGGGGCACGCACCTGTCAAACCCTGCCCCGCCGCTCGATTCCCTCATGATTCGTGAAGTAGTTGGATCTCACATGAGAGACCAAACAAGTTTTAATTTTTATCGTTGAAACGTATGACTATGCAGCTGAAAATTCCGATTGTGCTGATCATGAGTACCAGGTTTCAGAGTTGAAACTATTAAGTGAATTTTTTTGCCAGTCGCAGATACTAAAGTTGTGATTTTATCGATCGATTAAGTTTTGGGAAATAAAGATATGAAAGTTTTAAAATTGAAAGCCAAAAAAACAAAGACACGAATGACAGACTCGGCGCCCCTGCACGTGCGTACCCCAAATCCTCTCCATTCTTCCGTCCCTCTTTGTTGAAACATTTGATGAATACATGGTTGGACGACCGTCGCCCCTCCAGCTGTTCACGGACCGTTAACTCAGGCAGCAACTGTAGGAGCAGCATGAACCACTCTGTGTTAAGCTAAGCAGTAAGTACTTTGGTAAATTAAGCGAATGCACCTGGACAAGCATTGACGATGGAAACATTTGAAAATCGAGATGGATCGGGAACTACCTTACCCGTTTATTGTAATGAATGGGCATTGGACGGATCCAGATGCGAGACTACTGCCGCTCCAAGGACAAGGTGATCTTCCCGTGTCCAGAGGTTGATACGGGGCGGAGCTTTAGTTAATGTCGTGTTTGGGGTAGGAGCATCTACAGCCGCGATGGCTAATTCAGCCCCTCAAACGCCCGCAGACGCGTCCGCGGGCACTGCCTCATATTTGACTTATGGGCCGGGACAAACCCGATGGGTTTACTTTGGTTGAAACTTCGACCTCCAGTTCACTACATTGTATTTGGGCTTGAAAGTATAAAACATAAGTAGTTTTCATGCCCCCACTCATGATATAGTAGAGTTTTGCCTAAATACATAACTTGGTATTTATCGATTGCATAATTTGTTATCATTTTGCTCGCTAGCCCCATGTCACTCTTCCTATTTCAACCATCATCTAAACCAATTTATAATGTTTCTAACAATCAGAGAAATGTGAGGAAAGACGTGCTCTATCATTTAACACACCTAACATTGACATCATGTGAAATACAGTTAACTTTGTTGACCAACTTTTCCAACTTTGCAAATGTCTAACTGAGCAAACTTTAGCAGAACATTTGGGATTGTTGGTGAAAATAATAATACTTAATACATATAGGGTACAATAACGTCGACCACCACAATCCCACGAACATTAACACAGAGAAAAAAAAAACATAAGTCTATGGACCCAACTTCAATGATGGTGCGAGACAATTTGTTTGATTCTCGGAACATATGTTAAACAACAACAATAATGTTGTACTAAAACATTTAAATGAGCTATTTATATAACATTGATTAATAAATAAAAAATAACTCAAATTGGTGTCGCTTAATGGACCAAACTCGGTGTCAAGTCAATTCTAATGACTATTTCTTCTCTATCTCCTGATTGTGTTGTTTATGAAATGTGATAATACCTGGATTTGCCCCTCCCCCCGCGGGATCAAATCAGGCAGGCCTAGTGCACCAACCGCACCAACGCCACTGAGCTACGCTTTGTTCTCTCCTGATTGTGTAGTTTAATATAATATTCAACTTATTAGTCCAATATTAATCACTGCATATTGTATTTGCTTATTTATACCAAACTTTTTTACTTCATAAAAACAACTTGCCATTAATTGTATACATTTGCTATTAATAGATCATGTTATTTTAAGCATTATATTTTAGATATAACTATTAGAATTAAGATTATAATCACACTCTCATGTAATTAGCATACATGTTTTCCATACCATTATTGTACTTATCAGCAGATGTATACCCTTTTGCTTAATTTGCATTTCATTTTTTACCAACTTTTATTTTAATAATATAGTTCAACAAATTTAGTAGTTTTTGATATAATCTGTTCTCTATAAAATTATTCGACCAAAAATATCTCAGTACTCCTCAAATAAGTTGATGCATCTTATACCTAATTTTTGTATGTATTTATCCACAATATTGCTAAATATCTACGTAAATTTGTAGAGTCTTCTAAAGTATATGTAAATTTAATAGTTTATGTTCTTTTTATTATAGATGAGTTGTTAGCCATGGAGGCATATGTGTGATGTCCTCGCTTGGTATTGAAATCATATCATTTGTAATGTGCATGAGTCATACAAACTGACGTCTCTTATTTCCTCCTCCACAAGAAACTCTTAGGTAGCTAGGGTTTCTCCCACTCCCGTTGGCACTGCCGGCGGTCCGCCTCGCCTCCGATGGCCTTTGGTTCGTGGAGAGGTGGAGGACCCCGCCCCTCGCCGGCGGGAGGGATCTCACTCTCGTTCTTATTTCGTTGAGCGTCTTGGTTGGGTTGTGTGGCGGCGGCAATGTCCACAAGTAGAAATAATTTCTCCCACGTCTGATCCCCGTCGCGATGGTGCATCTAACGTCATCGCAGGGCGTGTGGTGCCGTGTCTCAATCAGATCTTGTGGGATTTGATCGATGCTGGTCGTTGGTGGATCTATTTGGATCCAGTCTTCGTTCGTCTTTGGTTGTGTGTCCACAGGTTTGATCCTTTCGATTTACGCTTCTCTTCATTGATGACGGATGCTGTTCTGGTACAACTTGGAAAAACAAGGAGAAGCCCATCACTCAATCCTGTCCTGTGATCGCGGAGGAAAACAATTTTCGATCTCGGTCAAAACCAATGGTGCATCGGTCAGCAGAACAATAGACTACTGATTAAACCAAAAGGCTATGCGGCATTAAAACTTCCTTTGTATTTTGAAATGCAGGAGAGAGAGAGAGAGCATGCGTGGACTGGCACCACCGTTGATGAGGTAGACTGTGCACTGGTGATGCCACAAAGGAGCCGCTCGCCTGCTCCATCCCCCAGGCCAACTCCAACGCGCAACCCCAAATGGGATGGCCGTGTCTGTTTGAGGTAAACGGATAAAACATGCCGCCCAATGCGCGGTCGTAAACGGACCGTCGTCTGCTTTTCGTCCGCTTTTAACCAATTTCTGGCCCAAAGTTAGACCGCATTTTCGGCCGAACGGATACGGGCGGACGGGCGCGGCGCGCGCCCTAGCCCCTCACCCCCTGGCCCGGCCATCGGGGACACAACCACTTTTCTCTTCTCCGTCTCTTTCCTCTGCACTCTGCCCTCCGCCTCCGCCACCCCCGTTTCCGGTCGTGTCGCCTTCCATCAAGGTCGTTCGCCCCAGAACCACGCCATGTCATAGCCGCACCACGCCCGCGTTTCGGTTGAGTTTTTCGGCGTTCATGGTTCCTTGTTGGCTGTGGGAGAGAGGTTACGATTGCCGGCGCCGACCGTCGACCCCAACAACTTCCGGTAGGCGCTCCATTGCCCCAGGCCGCCCACCCGACCAACACCAGCCTTGCTTCGCTGCATCGACTCGCTCTTTCCGGCCGCGTCTCCAGCACGCCCGCAAGGTGTTCGATGCGTTGCTCCCAAGGTATCATGGATAGCGGGGATGAGTTTTTCTTTCACAACTTCATTTGTTCATCAGATGATTCGTCATCGGATGATGAAGAGATTGTGACGGCTGCATTGGTCATCCATGACCACATTAGTAGGAAGCGGCCTAGTTCAGGGGATCAATCCCCGGCCATGTTTCGGCCTTGAACCGCAATAGGGAGAAAGGCCACACCTTCTCTATGTCGATTACTTTGAGAATAGCGCACTCTTCAAACCACACAAATTTGGCCGCCGCTTCCGTATGGCGAGATATGTGTTTAATCATATTCGGGAGGGAGTGGTAGCATATGACCTTTACTTTGAGTGCAAAGAGGATGCCCTTGGCAAGCTTGGCTTCTCTTCTTACCAGAAATGCACTGCGGCTAGCTGCATGCTTGCGTATGGAATTCCTGGTGATCTTGTGGATGAGTATGTTCGTATGAGTGAGTCCACGTGTCTCCTATCAATGTATAGTTTCTGCAAAGCCGTAGTGGCAATGTTCGGCCCTGAGTATCCGAGAGAGCCAACTGCCGCTGATACAGAGAGGTTGTTGGCGATCAATGCCGGGAGGGGCTTTCCGGGAATGCTTGGTATTATTGATTGTATGCACTGGAAGTGGAACAACTATCCATTTGATTGGCAGGGGTAGTACAGGGGGCATGTGAAAGGTGCTACTGTCATACTTGAAGCGGGGGCTTCACAAGATCTGTGGATATGGCATTGTTTCTTCGGCAACCTCGTGCAACCTTCGAACAGTTTTTCCATTTTCATCATGAATTGCGTGATTGGCATACTCATGTCCAGCTCCAGAATGACTTGATTGAGCACATGTGGACTCACATTGGCAACCAGTAGATCTATCGATTGGGTTGTAAAGACTATTTCATATTGTTTTCATTTTGATTGGGTTGTAATAAACTATTTCGAAAGTGAAACTATTTGCTATGTTTCATTTGAAACACTACGCTTTGTGTTGGGCGCACGGACGAGATGCGGCCGCGCGTTGGGCGCACGACCGCCCCATATAGAAATCCGGGCAGACACGGCCCCATTGCCATCCCCAAGCGGACGAAACGGACGTCCGTTTGGGGTCGTGCATTGGAGTTCGCTTAACTTGTTAGAATTAATGGGCCTGGCCCATTAACAAAATCTGAAATCTCAAATGAGCCCATGTGTAAAATGGCAAGTGGTGGTGCTAAAGTTTAGTCCCACCCCAAAAGTTGGAAAAGAGTTGGACCTCTTTATATTGTGGATTCTCTGCACAACTCTAAGTGGTGTGTTGAGAAAAGAAAGGGAAGACCACACGCGCGCTCGCTCGCCTTGCCTGACGTACGTGCGACATGCGCGTGAATGATCTACCGAAATCCGGTCCATTGCCTTGCATGCGCAGCTTCGTTTTACCGTTTTATTTTTATGTCTTGGCAGACAAATTAATGATTTCTTGTCCGGTAAGTATACGACTTCGAAAGGCCTCTGATCCTAATATATATACCGCTACCAGCTGCGGCCAAAGACACACCGAAAACACCTAGGGTTTTGTTTCGTCTCACAACTTGCGCCGCCACCGTATTCTACTCTATTCCAAACACCGACGTGCATCGGCGTGCGGGAGAGCAGGTCTCCGGAACCGTTCGTCTTTGCGATCCTGCACCGGGAGAGGACGAATTAGGTTTTCTGGAAGCGCTCTGCGTGACTGCTCAAGTTCGTCATCACGGGTCGTCTTCCGTCCAAGTCGGGCGGTGCTACTCATCGCCGTCTTCATCGTCGTCAACAACAGATCGTCGCCAACATCATCATCAACACCGTCACTTCTACAGCAACTACCGAACAGTACGTCAATTATGATCTGTTCATATATCTCTGTGAAGTTGTTGTTTGGTGTACATGATTCCCCACTCTTCTAGTTTACTAGATTGTTGCATGCTAGACCAATCATGAACTTGCCTAATATTCCAACATCACTCCCTCTCTGCTGCCCACTGGTTGCACTGGCGGACGCGGACTGCACGCTCGCAATCGCGAAGCCCCATTCGTTGGCCAGCCACTACGTCGCTACGTACTGGAGTACTAGTCCAACTCCATATGCATTCCACACACACGATCCAGTGAGCTTATCCGCCACCCAAAAAGTGCAGCTACTAGCACTGTTAAGCTGATGGCCCCAGATTACTTTGTTAGTGTTTTGACCACGCGGCCGGCCGGCAGGCCGTGCGACGCTAACGGCCACTTCATCAAAGTCCGATCGTTCGTGGGTAGAGCACGTCCAAGCCCGTTGCTTTACGTCCTGCCGTGGGGTTCGTGGACGATGATCGTCCATCTGTGTCGTTTGACGAACCCGAGACCCGGTTTGTCATCTTGATCTACCATACGGACGCCATGTCGGTCCATCGCCAGCATGACAAAGAAAACCAGGTCCCCTTACGGACCAATTACATATTCCAAGCGAGGCCAGGAGTTCGGTGTGCTACACTTCAAATTTAAGTGCAATTAACCTGCGGTTGCTAACTGACAGTAACCCCAGTGGTGAGACAGTATGTAATGTTATGTACAAATGTGTGTGGTGCGTATGTTGCCGCTCTGCTACTCTTACCCAACCAGTCTTGTTGGAGAAGCTCAACAACAAGCGTGCGTATGTACGTAGCGGATTTCCGGCGAAAGAAAATACATACTCCTACGATGCTGTGGTGAAGCGGACATTCTTTTCGTTGTGGAATAGTGGAAGTGATATGGATATTCAGTCCGGATGGGTCATGACGAGTGGTTCGCACGCAGGAAACAGATTTAACGGGCGACGATGACGACGTCGATTCAGTTCACCCACTCTCCTCCTGGCGTTCTTTGCTCGTGCACCCATGCTCACTACTCCTGCTCACGTTTAAGGACTGAGATGAAGCAAAAAATGCTACACTCACGAACTACTTTTACTTAATCAACAGACTTTCCTTCCCCCCTCACTAATCTCACCCCCCCTGATTTTCAGGGTGGACCCGCGTCGCCTAACGCCCAATTAGGGTAACGCACGTCAGCGTAGCCCCGTAAAACGCCCGTAAAGCCCCTGTGAATGTAGCATTGCTCGAGATGAAGCGAGTGCTCGGTCAGTTGGGGTGAAATAAAATACGGACGCTGCATACGTGATCTATACTACTCCCTCCGTTCCTAAATATAAGCTTTTTTTTTAGAGATTCCAATAAGAGACTACATACAAAGCGAAATGAGTGAATCTATACTCTAAAATATGTCTATATACATCTGTATATAATATTTAGCAATGGAGGAAGTAGCACTGTTGCATGTGTGCGTCGACATACCATGGACGTGGCAGCTTCCACTGCAACCGGGTCCAAAAATTCACTCTCTATGTCATGGTCTTATGAAATGAGATATCGTGTCCGGTTCAGGGCATCTCCAGCGGGGAGGGGTTCTAGGGAGTCTGGATGTGACCAAACACCATCAGCTTAGCCTCAAACACCACCATTTTCTTTCTCTCCCTCACTTCTTTTGCCGGGAAATTTATAGGGACATGCACCTATCAAGCCCTGCCCCGCTGCTTGATTGCCTTCTGATTCGTGAAGTAGTTGGATCCCACACGAGATGTAAAACAAGTTTTAATTTTTAACCGTTGAAACTTATGATTATGCATCTCCTGAAAATTTCGATTTTGTTGGTCATGAGTACCAGGTTTCAGAGTTGAAACTCCAAGTGATTTTTTTGTCAGTCGCAGGTACCAAATTCGTGATTTTATCGATCGCTCATACTAAATTTTAAATACTTCTAAAGATATGAAAGTTCAAAAATCAAAAGCCAAAAAAACAAAGGCACGCACGAGAGACTCGGTGCCCCCGCCCCCGCACCTGGATACCCCAAATCCACTCCATTATTTCGTCCCTCTTTGTCGAAACATTTGATGAATATATGGTTGGACGACCGTCGTCCCTCCGGCTGTCCACGGACAGTCAACTTAGGCAGCGTCTGCAGGAGCAGCATCCCGATGTGCTTTTTTTATCAGAAACAAAAATGGATGAGTACAGGATGGAATGGTTCAGGTGGAAGTTGGGCTTAACAAACATGGTGGTAAAGAAGTGCGAAGGACAGAGTGGTGGTTTAGCTTTATTTTGAAGGAATGGAATATATTTGAAAGCGGGACTAAAATCTAGATACCATATAGATGCGGAGATAACCAGGGAGGATGGCTTCTGTTGGAGATTTACGGGCATTTATGGAGAACCCAAACAAGAGAAAAGGGAGGCTACATGGAAACTGCTAAAGACGATAAAACATCATAGTGACAAACCGTGGATGTGTGCGGGTGATTTCAATGAGGTTTTGTTTGATTGGGAGAAGGAAGGAGGGGCGGCTCGGCCCCAAGGGTGTATGGACAGATTTAAGGAGGCGTTAGAAGGCTGTGCTCTTCATGATTTGGGGTTTCAAGGTGATCCTTTCACGTGGCGTAATCATAGTCAGACTGAGGAAAACTATATTAGAGAAAGATTGGACAGGGTTGTCGCGACGCAAGGGTGGTGTGACCATTTCCCGGCGTACAAAGTGAGGAATGGAGACCCAAGACATTCGGATCACCGGCCTTTGATCATTGAGTTGGAGGGAGGGAGTACGAATGAAAGAAAAGGTGGGGATAAATGTTTCAAGTTTGAGGCTAGGTGGCTGGAGGAAGAGGCGTGTGGAGGAACAATAGAGAATGCATGGAAGACTAGTAGTGATATTCATGGTAGAGGGGTGACAGATGCGTTGAAGGACGTTGCAAAGGAGCTGACAGATTGGAGTAGGAACATCCTTGGTGACTTGGAGAAGCGTATATCTCGTACGAAAAAAGAACTTGAAAGGTGGAGGAGGAGGCCCATTTCGGATGAACAAGTTCAAAAGGAAAGTATACTCAGGTATAAGTTAGCCAAGCTTGAACACCAAAGAGATACATATTGGCGGCAGAGAGCTCATGTGCACTGGCTAAGGGAGGGAGACAAGAACACGAAGTTCTTTCACTCATATGCTTCGGAGAGAAAGAGAAGAAACAGAATAAAAAAACTAAGAAAGGAGGGAGGAGAGATGGTGGAAGGGGAGCAGGAGATGGCGGCGGTGGTTACCGAGTTTTATCGTAACCTTTTTGCTTCTTGTGCAGGACAACGGCTCCCTGAGTTGCTGGAAAAAGTGCCCAGCCGGGTTACACCGGAAATGAACTCTCAGCTTATGAAACCGTTCTCTCCCGAGGAGGTTAAGGCGGCACTTGACAGTATAGGGGATCTCAAGGCCCCAGGCCCAGATGGCATGTCAGCGGGTTTCTACAAAAATTTCTAGGGTCTGATTGGTGATAAGGTGACCGAGGAGGTTCTGAAGGTCTTAAATGGGGCCCCAATGCCGTCGGAGTGGAATGATACAACAGTGGTGCTAATCCCTAAGGTGAAGGAGCCAGAAGCAATGAAGGATCTGCGCCCGATCAGTCTTTGTAATGTTTTGTACAAACTCATTTCAAAGGTGTTGGCCAATCGTCTGAAATGTATTCTTCCTGAAATCATTGCCCCCAACAAAAGTGCCTTTGTGCCAGGGCGCCTCATCACTGACAATATCCTCCTAGCTTTTGAAGTCACCCATTATATGCAACGGAAGAGAAGTGGATCAGAAGGTTTAGCGGCACTTAAACTGGATATGAGTAAGGCGTATGATCGGGTGGAGTGAAGCTTTTTGGAAGCTATGATGAGGAAGATGGGATTTGCCGGGAGATGGATACAGTTGATCATGAAATGCTGCAGCACAGTAAAATACCGCTCCAAGGACAAGGTGATCTTCCCGTGTCCAGAGGTTGATACGGGGAAGGCAGAGCTGTAGTTAATGCCGTGTGTGGGGTAACCGAATATTTTGATCGATGGAGTAGCACAGCCGCTTTCGTGTTTTGGATTTCGAGGTACTAGCAGTTGATTAGATGAGTACGTGGGTGCGGTCTGGTCTTCCGCAAGCCTCCTGATTTACATTCGGTTTGCCAGAAAATGGACAGTCTGTCCACGAACTAATGAGGTATCGTGTTGAATGACAAACTACGTTTAAACCACATGATCTAAAGGTTATAGGCGATTTTAGGGTCCAGGTTAAGAGAGACATTAGAGCAACTCCAACGCGGTGAACCATTTCGTCCGCGCGCATTCGTCTGGGTCGCCGCGGACAAAAAAATCGTCCCAACGCGCCGACCCAAACGGACGCGCGTCCGCTTTTCATCTGCCTGCCGATCCATTCCCGACCCATTTTTTAGCCTTATTTGCGTCGGCGCGGACAAGAGGTGGACGCGCGCGGCGCCCGCCTACTCCTCCCCCTGACTCGTCGGTCGGTGGCAGCCTCCACCATTTCCCTCCACTTTCCCAAAACCCTCCCGCCGCCCGCCATGGACGACGACCTCGATGCCGCCGCTGGCCTCGCCTCCCTCGCCTCGTCCGGCATCACGACTGCCCCGCCCCCCCCCCCCCCCCCCCCCCGCAGACCGCCGCCGCGCCCAAGCCGAAGAAGAAGATGACGCCCGAGGAGGCAAGGGAGTCGGCGAAGAGAAAGGGTCGGAGGCACGCAGCGGACGCAAGGGAGAAAGCCATCGCGGCGGCCGCCATCGCCGCCGCCGCACAGCAGGAGGCCACCAACGCCCGCGTCATGGCGGCAACGAGGGAGGCGCTGAAGTACCTAGGGTTAAAGCCTGGCTAGCACGGCCTCGTCAACGCCGCCGTGGCCGCGGCCAGCACCGGCTCATCTGCGTTTCCTCGGATGGTGCTGCCCGAGTCGGCGACGCAGCCGATGCCCGGCTTCCACGTCTACCCGCAAGCCTCCCGACTCTCCGGGGAACGCTCCCCCGAGGTGAGCGTGGTGGCGCCTTCGACGCCCGCGCCCGCGCCCATCGACCTCAACGCCACCCCGGTGGCCGGTGGCTCGTCATCCGGAGGGGCGAGGAAACGCGCACGGCACATGCCAGCCGACGTGCTGTCGGGCGCACGCAGCCTGTTTGACGGAATGCCGGCCTCCGGCGACGACGACTACATTTAGAACATCATCTTCGAGGGTGGTGAGGCGGCCGCTGGGGGTGCCGCCGGGGCTGGCTACGATCCCGACGAGACACAAAGCCAGGACGATTGAGGGCCGTTCACGCCGTCCACCTTCAATCAAGGTCAGGTCGCTTTCATGCATGATCAGGTCGGACTGGACCTGGACGGCTTCCCGCTCGACCACGAGTTTCTGGAGAACTACGGACTCGAGGAAGAGGATGAATTTCGCATCGAAGGGGAGCCTTTCTTCAAGGACGAGCTCGCCAACCAAGCCGTCGGGGGAAAGCCAAAGTGCAAGAGCAGGCGGACCAAGGCATATACGGCGGCCGAGGACAAGCTCCTTTGTGAGTGTTGAAGGGACATTGGGCAAGACCCCAAGACCGGTGCCGAACAAAAGGCATCAAACTTTTGGACTCGTGTCCATCGTGAGTTTCATGAGTGCAAGAAGTTTCTGCCGTACCAAATGCAAAGCATGCCCGGGTGGGTGTCCATTTCGAAGCATTGGAAGGTGATCCAACAAGAGTGCAGCAAGGTTTGTGCCACTCTTGAGAGCATCAAGGCACGTCCCGTGAGCGGCATCGGCATGCAAGACATGGTATGCTAGCAAGCACCCCTCTTTGTGTCATTTCGTTTATGCTTGCATGTCCATTTTCATATCTATTTGTCAATATGCTTGCATGCAATTCATTTGTAGGCATTCCAAGCTTTGGAGGGATTGAAGGTCCAACACGATGGCAAGTCCTTCAACCTCTCGCATTGTTGGAGAGTCATCAAAGATGAGTAGAAGTTCAAGGCGCAATATACCGCCCTCATGTCGCGTGGGGGGAAGAAGGTCATGGAGGAGGTTGGGGACAGCGAGAAGCCACGGCCGCGGGGGAAGACCAACTCCAAGAAGGAGGACAAGCGGGATGCGGCATCGAATGCCTTGATCGCAACCGTGGAGGACATGATGACCAAGAAGGATTCAAGGGAGAAGAAGCGCCGGCAAGACAAGGAAGAACAAATGAACGCCTTCATGAAGATCCAAAGGAGGAGGCTTGAAATGGAGGCGGAGAAACAAACGAGGATGCTTGAGATGGAGGCGGAGAAGCAAGCCAAGATGCTAGAGATCAAGGCCGTCAATGCCAAGACGAAGGCGAAAGAAGTGGCTCTCGCTAGCATGATGACGGGGGTGGAGACAATGAAGGTGGATCTCAACACAGTGTCGCCAAGAAGAGGCCGTAGTTCGAGAAGATGCAGACCGACATGCTCAAGTTCGACGACGAGTGACCTATGGCGGCGAGCGCCATCCTTTTTTTATGTCGGCAAGTGTGATGGCATGACCACGACAGAGATGGCGTGGTCGAACTCCCGCCCCATTTTGGGTGCTGGCATGTTTGCCGGCCGCTGGCAAGTGTGCCAGCTGAACTGTGTGGTGTTTTTCTGAAGCTGACATTGTATGCCGGCGCTGGCATGGAGTCGGCATGAACTTCGGGCGATGACATGGCCGCTGACATGAACTATGGCCGCGGGCCTTTTTCAAAATTTACGCGCGGACATGAAATGGGTCGCGGCCGTTGGGCGCACTGCCAACCCAAATCTTAAAGACGACGGACGCCGAGCAGGCAGCCGACTCAGACGAATAAAAAACGAACAAAAGCACGGTCCGTTCGGGTCAGCGCGTTGGAGTTTGCTCTTATTGTGGACTCGTCACGCAACGGCGCCTCAAATGAGATGATTGTGCACGCGCACGGCGGACGGCACTATCGCGAGGCATGTCTCGGCGCCACCTTCAGCACGACCGGTTCACGTGGCACGCGCAGTGGCGGCCGGGCGGGTCGGTGCGTCAGACGAGATAGACGGGGCAGGGGCACTATCGCGACGGCGCTACCCACGACCGGCTCACGTGGCCGGAGAAAAAGTCGGCCTCGTGCGTCCCCCTTGTTGCCGCCGCCGTCCTCGCCACATGCGCGCGCGTGCTGTTTTTTGGCCGCGAGCCTGACCTGACCACCAAAGTCGACGACGGAAAACCACGGCACGGAGCATGTTGGTTGTTTGACCTGGATAGCAGGGAGAACCCCGTCAACCATGCAAAATTAAAACGGTTTGTCTAATTCACATCTAGATATTTTTTAAGAAGGTCATCTAAGGTCCAACAATATATAATGCCACAACAAAAAACAAAAAAAAAACTAGGGAAAAAAATAGACCATAAATAGAGTGAACATCAGGTTAGATGTGACGTAACTATGTCGCATCTAGATGTGTCCTAGACAGACCCTAATTAAAAAGGTAGAAGCCCGTCGGTCACTCCTATGATTGCGGACGGAAAAAACAGCGCTCGGTCCCGGTCAAAACCGATGCTGCACCGGTCAGCAAGGCAAAAATAGTGGTTATTATGCAGGTTAAACTAAAAAGCAGTGGTTATTATGCAGGGAACCCGGAAGAGTAGCACTAACTACTGCTTGATGAATGATGAGGTAGACCGTGCAGCGCCGATGCCACTTGTTGTCAGCATATGCAAACATGCATGCACAGAGGAGTCGCTCACCTGCTCGATCTCTCTCACTCCCTCTACTGCTTCAGGCCACTGGTTGCACTCGCACTGCACGCTCGCCAAACGCCAGACGTTTAGCTTTGCTTTTGCTAGCGGCACTCTATTAAGCTGATGGCCCCGGATAATGCTTTGTCGGCGTTTGACCACACGGCCGTCCGGCGGGCCGTGCGACGCTAACAACCACTTCATCAAGTCCGATCGTGGGTAGGGTAGGTGGATCGTTGCTTTACGTCTTGCCGTGGGGTGATGGTCCTTTGTGTCGTTTGACGAGCCTGACCCGATTTTCTCCCCTCGACCGTACGAAGCAATTCTTCGGAACGGGGCAGGATTTGGTGTAGTGTTGCATTTAGAATTTAAAATGCGATTTACTCGCCGTTTTGTCTGTCGTGCGGAAGCAGCTTATAGTTGATATCCGTGTCACCGACAGTAGCGTGCGGTACGTAGTTTGTTGGTTCGGTTTCTGAATAGACAACATTCTGCTTACAACTGTACTTTCTTACTGACAAAAACGCTTTTATATTATGGACGAAGGGAGCATCAAGCAGTCTTGCTGTAGAAGCTCAACAACAAGCGTGTTGCGTGCCGTGCGTACGTGCGTAGCGAATTTTCGGCCCAAGAAAATACGTACTTCCACGCTGCTGGTGGAGGGAACATTCTTCTCGTAGTGGAATTTTGGAAGTGATATGGATATTGATGAGTCCGGGCTCATGGCGAGTGGTTCGCACGCAGGAAACCGAATAAACGGGCAACGAGGGTTCGGTTCACCCACTCTCCTGGTATTATATTCTTTGCCCGAGCCCATGCACGCTCACACTCCTGCTCCTGCTCACGTTATCGACGAGTAGATAAAGTGGGTGTTCATCAGGTCGGGTCAAAATGTCAAATAAAGTATGGACGCCCCATACGTAATCTATAGTAGAGACATCTGCATACGTACATCAATCTAGTTTCCAAAGGATGTGTCATGGTCTCATGAAGTGAGGCATCATGTCTGGTTCACGCATCGTTCGCAGGAGCAGCCTCAACCACTCCGTGTTAAGGCATCTCCTACGCGGGCTCATCAAAGTCTAATGGCATCTTTTCACCCGCAAAAAGAAAAAACAGTCTAATGGCAGGCTTCAAAGGAAAATCTGGGCGCGTCATCCCAAAGGAGGGAACTGCAGGTGATGGGCGGAGTTAGGCTCCAAAGCAACACGGCAAAGGAAGAAGTGCAAAAGAAAAACCAAAACTAAGCCCCGCCTCTGCACAAATCGACCGCATTCGTCCGAACCGAGCGATCTGGACCCGTTTTGCTATCCAACGTTATACCTCACTCGTCAGGGGACCGGTCCTAACGTTCATTTTCTCGTAAATAGGAAGGGAACTGTGGGAGGGAGGCTTTGCAGGGAGTCCGGACTGCTGCCACACATGACTCAGACAATCCTGGTTCATTTTTCTTCCACTCTGTCTCTGCTCCCTCTTGCTTTACATCCACACCGTTATCGTCCGACGCCGATGTTGTACCTCTCCAGTCGCTGCCCTGGCATCGTAGGTCTTTCGCAAACCCCCACCACCAAAGTGCACGCCCTCCTTGGACTACGCCGCCGTCCACCCAGGCTTCCGCCACAGTCAAGTACCCTCCCCCTGCCGACAACGTCCATGGTCCATGGCAGACACCACACCCGGCAAGTCTCCGCGTCCATGGTTCAATGGCGTCCCCGGCATTGAACAGCCGCGGACACCGTAGACGCGGCGCGGGCGGCGCCCTCGGCCGGTGCGCCGCTTCAATGGCGGAGGCAGTGAGATGTCGCATCCGTTCTGAGCCGTCTTCAATGTTGAGTGGCTCACTCTACAGCGGCATGAATGCGGGCAGCTGACGCCAAACAGAAACACGTGCGGGCGGGAGAGGAGGGGTTTTGATGGGCCAGGGCGACCAGAAGGCAGCGTGGGGTCATTTCGGACTCTCACAAAGCTTCCTCACTTTCGTCTTCGGTTTGCGTAAGAAATCGCGTCCGGACTACGCCACGGACCAATGCAGACACATGTTGGATGTCTCCACTATCTGGACAGCATAGTCCGAACGCATGGGAAGATTTGGGAGTCGGGATCGGAGATGCCCTTAAAAGGACGAAATTTAAACGGTGTAGACAAGTTCATGTCGGATTTGGCGCATGGACGCACCGGAGTGTTTCTTTCTGATAAAGAAAATACGCACCGAAGTTCATTTCGGCGAAGAAGACGTGAGAGACCAACGGTGGACTCGTCGCGTAGCAGGCAGCAGCCGGGCGGTGCGGGCGCACGCACGGCGGACGGCACTATCGCGACGCATTTCTCCGCGCGACCCACGACCGCCTCACGTGGCCGGAGTAAATAAGAGTCGGGGTAGGTTCGGGTCGGTTTCATCTCGCCGCCGCCCTCGCGCTGCCGTAGCCAACACCACATGCGGACATGCCCCTGCGAGGCGAGCACCGATGGAAAACTACGGCTGAGCAGAGCATGTTCCGGTCGGTTGTTCGCGGCCACAGGTCACGCCTGCGGTCGGTAGATATTCCGTGGACAATTCTTCCCTTTTATACGAAAGAAGAATTTTGTTGTCTCTTTCTGTTTATCAACTGCGAGCTGAATTGAGTGCCCTGGTGGGCAGATGACAGTAGAAAAACAGAGACAAGTGGGCAGTATTTAACTTTTCAAAGCCCAGCGACGGAACCTGCACAATTGCGGCATTGCTCTCTACACTCGAGGTGGCGGCGTGCATGCACCGCACCAGCGGCACCTTCCTGTCAGCATCTGTAGACATGCATGTACCGAGGCACGCTCGCGATCGATACGTGCCACTTCTTTCGGCAGCCACCATGCCGATACGTGCCACTCCAACTCACGTCAAGTGAGCTTTGCCACGCACGTCAAGTCAAAACATGTGTGTTTAAGTAGTGGATTAGTGTTTTGACCACACGGCCGTCGACGCTAACAACCACTTCATCAAGTCTGATCGTGGGCAGGGGCACGTCCAAGTCCGTTGCTTCTGCGTCTGTCTTGCCGTGGGGTTCGTGGGGGGATGGTCCTTCACTCCTTTGTGTCGTTTGACGAGCCGGAGACATGGTTTCTCGTCCCGGTCGACCATACGGACGCCAAGTCCGTCCATCGCCAGCATGACAAAGAAAACCAGGGCTCTGCAGGGAGCAATTAGTCCAAGCCTCGGAGGGCGCAAGAGTTCGGTGTGCTGTAGTATGATTTAAGTGCAATTATTTTTAAAAAGAATTTAGTGCAACTAACTTACAGTTGTTTATTTTGTGTGTGTGGGTGAACTAACTTACAGTTGCTAACTGATTTCAGAAAAAAAAAACTTACAGTTGCTAACTAACAGTATCGCACGAGCTGGGGAAGCAGTATGTTTTTTTTTTTGCGACCAAGCCCTCATATCTACTAAGAAGCCCAGCCAATTAGAAACAGCACCCCACAAGGACCCTAGGGAGCCACAGTCAATTTCGCATATTCGCCGGCAATCCTCCATGGCAGACGGGAAGTCAACGATCTTAGGCCCAAAGAACCAGCACCCCAACGAACTGGCCATCACTAGCCAAGCCTCGACCAGATTTGAACGCTTGAAACTCCTGTACACGCAGCTGCACGAGCCGACGCCGAGCGCCCTAGAACCGTCGCACCACTCTGAGAACCTCCGCGGCAAAGCAAGACCCCACCTCGCTGCGATGAAGAAGAAGACATGGGGCAAGAACACACCAAGCAGGTCGCCGCCTCCGCCGCACCAACCATGCTCCGAGCATCAAGACTCGCCGGATCTACGAATCCGAGAATACACAACTCCAGCCACTCGCCAACTCTGCCCAAAGCTTCGTCGGGAAGGGGATCGAGAGACGACACACTTATTCCAAACGGACACCTTCATCCCCAACTCAACGGCGCCACAAGACCACTACCCTACTATGTACACGCCGGGCCCCAAATCCGGGGTTCCCTCGCTCTCCCGCCGCTGAAGCAGCAGACGGAGAGGGAGGGAACCACCGGTCTGGCCGGCGGCGGGACTAAGGGAAAGGGGTCGCTTCCTCTTTGCAACAGAACGAGCAACCGGTTCGCGTCGGACGTGCGAGCGGCGCAACCGACAGAATATGGAAGCAGTATGTACTGTTCTGTTATGTACATTCTGATTTTTTTTCTTTTTTATGAAAAGGAAAATTCAGATCTAGCATAAAGGTTCATTGAATAACCTGGCATCTAATCTATTCCAACGGATAAACCCGAGGATGGTCGAATACAAAAGTCCCACTCAAAGATGAAACATTGCCGTCCACCCAAAAGTTGCCTCTGCAAGGAGTATAACCCTAATCTATCTACTAGCCGAAGCCGAGGTAGTAGGTTTGGTTTTTTAATGGTGAACATTCTGTTTACAATGACAGTCAGCTCCACTCCTCCTACCCAATCAGTCTTGTTGAAGAAACTCAACAACAAACATGCGTACGTACGTAGCGGGTTTCTCGGCGCAAGAAAACACTCCTACGTATGGTGCTCTGGTGGAGTGGACATGCCTCTTGTACTGGAACTATGGAAGTGATATGGATATTCGGTCCGGTGACCCCGGACGAGTGGTTCGCACGCAGCAAACCGAATTAACGGGCGACCAGGATTCAGTTCACCCACTCTCCAGCTATTCTTTGTTCGACTGCTAGTCCCATGCTCACTCCTAGTGCTCACGTAATTCTTTTTGAACACAGTACAGACGCAAGCGCACATATACACATGCATACACTCACCCCTATGAACGCACCCACGCACACCCTATCCCTACGAGCACCCCCAAATAACTGAGCCGACATATCATCTTGAAATTTTACGAAGTCACCGTAGGCACCTCGTCGTCGACGGAAACGTCTCCTTCCACTGAATACACATCGCCGGAAATTTTGAAATAAATTCAGAAATAAATGCGAGCACCAGGATTTGAACCCTGGTGGGCTGGAGATACCACAATTACTCTAACCATCCAACCACGGGTTGGTTCGCCCTGCTCACGTAATCGACGAGTAGAGATAAAGTAAGTGATCGATCAGGTCGGGTCAAATAAAATACGGACGCCGCATCACGTAATCTGCACTAGCGACACTTGCATACTTGCATATGTGCATCGACCTTGGACGTGATTTTTTTGGCAGTCAGATGATGTTAAGACCAAATGTCGTCTGGTAAAATGGGATATCATTTACCGACCCAAGGACTAGGCAGGTCTCGGAATTGAGAATTTAAAAATTAAGAACAAGTGTTTAATGAGCAAATGGCTATATAGATTATCAGTAGAGACTGATGGTATGTGGGTACAAATACTACGTAATAAATATTTACATTTGAAATCTCTGGCCCAAGTGTCGATACGACCTAATGATTCACCTTTCTGGAAGGGACTTATGAGAACGAAAGATTTTTTTTTCCGAAGGGCCAAATGTTGGCGATGGGACGACAACAAGATTTTGGGAAGATACGTGGTTCGGGGAGACTCCCTAGCTCTACAGTATCCCATCATATACAATATTGTACAACATAAGAAGGATTACGTTGCTACTGCATTACAGAGAGTGCCCTTGAATATTCAGTTTAGGAGAGCTCTAATTGGGGAACGGTGGACTTCCTGGCTACACTTGGTTCGGCGATTGATGGAGATTCAATTATCCGACCAACCTGATTCCTTCCAATGGATTGGAAATTAACCAGAAACGGTGTATTTACGGTCAAATTAATGTATGTGGATCTAGTTAATTCTGGCCCAGTCCCAAGAGCAATACACATTTGGAAAATTAAGATCCCATTGCGTATCAAAATTTTCATGTGGTTTGTTCACAAGCAAGTGATCCTCACCGAAGATAATTTACTTAAGAGACGATGGGTCTGGAGTGCACGTTGTTGTTTTTGTGATCATGATGAAACAATACAACACCTATTCATAGATTGCCCTCTTGCGAAATTACTTTGACGAACGATTCATATAACCTTTAATATTTTACCTCCAACTAGCATTGAAGCGTTATTTGGGACGTGGGTAGTTGGGGTTGATCCTATCACGGCGTCTCGTATTCGGATTGGAATATGTGCGCTTATTTGGGCTATATGAAATTGCATGAATGATATGGTTTTTAACAGACAACATACTTTAACTTTCTTGCAGGTCATCTTCAGGGCTACAGTATGGATCCGTACGTGGTCCTTACTAACTCCTATGGACTCCAAGGAGCCTTTGGTTACTGGGTGCAACAGGTAGGAGACGATAGCTCGGGCTATATTCAACCGGTTTGTATGTCGGTCACATAATAGGATAGATGGCTAGTGCTCTAGTCCTATTATTATGCCCGTTGTGGCACTGAGTTGTTTTCTTTATTTATTCTGCTCCTTTTGCAAGCTATTTTGTGAACCTTTTAATAATATGACTGCATGCATCTTTCAGATGCAGAGACCGGGGGATAACCTCTTTTTCCAAAAAAAAAATGATGGGAGGCGTCATGTATGTTGACATCCAGCGCAGGCAGGCTCGGAAGCTGCGGAGCTCGTCCCCGCGTGCGACGCGCACCGGGTGTATTGCGCCGCCGACCTCATCCCCAGCAGCGAGAGTGCCCAGCGCGGGGCAGCTCGAGGTCAGCCGTGGCCAGCAGGCCAGCCCCTCTGTATTCTCGGCAGCGCAGAGAGCTCATCACGGCCGTGGCCTGGTGGTGTTCACAAGGTGTTTGTTAAAATGCCAATTGAAGAGAGAGGAGGAGGAAGAAGGAGGTTGATGCTGACGTGTGGGCCCAACCTGTCATAACGGTCAATTTGACGGTCAAAATAAACGGAGTTGACTTTCCCGCCACGTCAGCCCTGACACATGGGCCTCGCATGTCATAAACACATTTAAATCTTGTAAACTGGCCATTTTCTAAAAGTGGTAGTTTTTAGTCATGAGATTCCAATTTTTTGGTAGTTATCAGTCACTTTTTAAAAAATGGTAGTTCTATGGGACGCAAACCTCAATTGTGGTAGTTTTTTGTCAAACACTCTATGTGTGCCCTGATATTTAAAAGTCGGTTGGTCGCCCTCCAAAAGCCGTACCTCCAAGCCCATTCTCCAGCCGCACGAGCACCTAGTTCGCGTCCGTCGTCCACTCGTCCGTCATCGCCATGGTACGCTCGTTGGCTAAGTGGTACAAAAAGATGACGCTGGCGCACCGTACATAAATCACGACGGGGTCCGAGTCTGGCCCACAATCAGTCAGGCCAACCTTCAGACTCTCCAAAGCCGGGTGAGGAAGGGGAGGGCGATCCGTGGCCATGGTGGAAGTCGTGGAGGAGGCGGCACTCGTGGCGGGAGAGAAGACGATGGCCCCCGACGCAGCCGACGACATGGCATCTGGGTTCCCCATGTATAGGTGGATCAATATATAGTACAATCTGGCGCTCTTGGAGGAGCACCACGCGGTGCTTGCTTAACTGGAGAAGGAGCGCGCGAATGCAGCCGCCCCGGTGGAGCTCCTCGCCGCTAACCTAGACATCGCCAACAAAAACCAGCAATGCTCGCGTTTGTGCAGAGCGACCACTCATTGCACTATGCATCAACCATGAGGTGCGGGAGCAGCATGACGACAATGGCAAAGAGGTACACATTGATGGTTCTGCCTGTTTACCCGCTGTCTGCCAACGACGTCAATGCCAGTGGCTCCGGCGCGAGGACCGTACGCGGAAAAGTGGAATTATTTATGGGTGTGGATAGGTGTCAGTCGACTGAGACTTAATAAGTCTAAGTCATGTAACATAACATGTAAGAAAGAAAAACGAAAAAGAAAAAAAAAAATTTTGCAGAGATCTCCTAGTAAGACCCCGTGAATATAGCATCGACTGAGAAGTCTGAGTCAACTGAGATTTAGCAATCCCGATTATGCCCTCTTTTAGGCTGTAGAAAAAAATATCCATGATCTAGTTTATCGCCTGGGTATTCGCTTTGTTTGATGAATTGGCCGGATATTGGTGGCGTATGTTTGGGAAGATATCTGGTGATATCAAGCCTTAGGTGATACCATGATACAGGCTTCCGACGGCCGTTGGATCTCAGATCCGATGGTTACCGGAAGCTCTTGAACATTTTGCAAAAAAAAAAACATTCAAGAGTCTCAAAATTACGCGTAGATACAATAGCTCTTTAGATACCGTCAAATCTGAGATCCAATGGCTGAGAAGTCCATATCACGGTATCACCTAAGTTTCGGTAGCATATTAAATTTTCTCGCGTATGTTTGATGACCTGCGTTGGAGATGTGCTTGAGCCAAGTAGCCAACCAATGAACCATTGTCGCCACATGTCTCGTGGGACTGTGGGAGGGATTAGTACTAGTACTACGAATGGCACCTGGACAAGCATTGATGATGGCAACGTTTGAAAAACGAGATCGATCGTGAACTACCGGTGGTACCTCTCTGTCTCTGGTTGCAATGAATGAACGATAGATGGATCCAGATGTGAACGTTGCCACGGCGCCTTTTTGGCTTTTGTATACTGGTACAGACCGCTGGGGGTAGGAGTACGTACCATACAAGGACGAGGAGATCTTCCCGTGTCCAATGGTGGATGCTGCGGATTTAATCGCGCTGTTAATGTGTCTCTCTCCGTGCTGGTTGCACTTGAGCCCAACACGCGGCTAGGCGATGACGGTGTGGGGTAACCGAATGCTCTGATCGATGGAGTAGTAGCAGCTTCGGTGTTTGCAATTTGAACTTCGCGGAGAGTAGTCAATGTAGGAGTAGTTACCACCGATGTCGACCAAGGAAAAACAAAATTTGATTTCTACAGTATTTTCTTCTTCAAATATTTTTGTGTTCCATAGACCTTTTGCCATGTTTTTTTCGAGAAAACTTCCAATTTATTCATCTTCAATCATGACAATACAACGAACACCAGAAATAATAAAAATTACATCCAGGTCCGTATACCATCTAGCGACGAACATGCACTGAAGCGAGCCGAAGGTGCACCGCCGTCATCGCCTCTCCCTTGCCGGAGCCGGACAAAACTTGTTGTAGTAGACAGTCGGGAAGTTGTCGTGCTAAGGTCCAATAGGACCAGCGCTGCAAAACAACAACCGCCGCCGATGAAGATTTGCGTAGATCGGAAGGATCTAACATGAAGAAACACAAACGTAGACGAACTACGACCAGATCCGAGTAAATCCACCAAGGATAGATCCGCCGGAGACACACCTTCACACACCCATCGATGATACTAGACACACCACCGGAACGGGGGCTAGGCAGGGAGAACCTTATTCCATCTTCAGGGAGCCGCCGCCGTATCATTTTCCTGAGCAGGACACAAACCCTAACAAAAGTTGAATAAACATCTAAAAACGGAGCCCTCCCGCCGGCAAGGGCCGAGATCCACTACGCTGCCATGACCTTTTGCCACGTTTTTTATTTCTTCTTGCACAACTTTCCTGCATACAACATTATTTAACCCACGTCATCCGGAAAGAAAAATATGTTAACCCACCTCGGTTTGAGGAGAAAACTTAACCTAAATCCCGTTAGAGTTTCTCTTTTCCTCTGTCCTTCGTCGACGGGCCTCTGGATCCACCTCATCTCTGCATGTTGCTCAGGCGTCAGGTGGCCAGGAGGGGGAACTCGGTGCCTCGACTCTAGCCATTAGTTTATGTTAGGTTTTTTTTCTCTCTCGCAAAGGCAACGTTTCGACGGATGGCGTCACTTCATCTTCGAGTTGTTTTCTGGGTTCCGTTCCTTCTCGAGTTCGTCCGTTCAAACGGAGTCGATGGAGTTTTGGTGTAGTTTTTTGTCGTCTTCATAAGACGGCGAGATTAGTGTTTCTTGTCACGCTTGTGCGGCGGCTAGTTTTGGTGTAAGGCTCTTCAGATAGATTGAAGGGTTCAATGGCGACGACTGTCGCTCTCGGAAGCTAGCCCGTAGGGGCACGTGCGAAGACTTTCCGACTGTCATTGACACGATCAAGCCGACCTACGAGGGGAGCAGTGATAGTGGTACTGGTCGTTTGACGATGCATGGTTGTCGATGTAATTTTTGTTATTTTTAGAATGAGTGTTTTTTCATATAAAAAGACCCTCCACATCTCCCCAGCGCTTTGCATTCAGCTGAACTAATCATCCTCCATGGAGTAGTAGTACCCATTACGGCTATGTGAACACCCACTGAACCTTTTTTTTATCCCCCAATGCCTACTCCGACTGAAATCAGCTAATGCCAGGTCTGGAACACGGGAGTATTTCGCTGTGAAAACAATGTTTACTGTAAAAAAGCTGTCAAGAACTGAAATCAGGTAGCAAGTAATGCCAGGTGTGCACAGACGGGAGTGTTTCGGTGTGAAAACGATTTTTACTGTAAGGAGAAAAAAACGCCTTGTTACATTCAGAACCGAACTTAAAACACAAGCGGCGTTGCAATTAGGCTACTCATAGTGGGAAGTAACATATACTAGTATCATGCATATGATACTATATTCATAGTGCATAGTATCATAAAGTAGTATCATAGATTACTATATTTATTGCCATGCATGACACAAAGTAGCATAGCATTTAACATGATACGGTATCTACTTATGTTAATATAACCCTCTCTCTTTTATTTAATTGTGTGTCACATAAGCATGTTTGCTAGTCCCAAATGCATGTTACCGGTTATGTTATCCCCACTATGGCTAGCCTTATCCTTCGGGGCCAAGGGATGCTTTGTGTGACCTTTTGCGCCCAGCCTTTATTGGCACCACAACGAGGAGCAAGCAAGGCACGATCCATGAATTTTGCCAACCGGTCGTGCCGCTTTCACACCAAATCAGGGCATGCATCTTCACATTGCTCATTCCAATGCACCCCAATGCTCTATACTACTCCATACAAGTAGCATGCAAAATGGAGTGTGTGTAGGGCTGTAGGCTTGTGCCTTTGTGGCAGCACCTGATCTCGCAGGATTAATCTTTGGGAAAGATAAAAAAGAAAGGGAGGTAGCAGAATGGACCAAGAAAAAAGGGATATGGTTGCAAGGACTCCACGAGAAAGCCACGGCTCACTCCCCAACAGCCAAACCCTACCACCACATCCGACATGCACAAAGTACAAAGTAGTCTTCTCTATCCTAATTTGCGCAAAGGCAAACCACACCATCAGCTTAATCGCCCCGCCCCTAACACGAACAGCAACGTCTAATCCACGTACCAAAGATTTACTGGAGTTGGGTACAGGGCCAGAGAGGAGACAAACGCATCATCAAGATCCACTAATTATATTGTCTTCCCCACCACCAACTCTGGTAGCATCTCCCATCCCTCCTCCTGCGTCAGACCAACTCCAATACTAGACCCTAAATCATCCGCTTGCTTCCGTTTGAGGCCAAACTCGATCTAACGGGCGTACCCAAATGAACAAAGTTGTCGGCTGATGTCTTTTTTGTCCGGCCCGAACCCAAATCCCAAGCAAATTTGGGCTAGAAATGTGTCTGGACGGACAAAAATGAACGCTCTCCTCGGCCCCTCTCGTCCCCTCGAATCCATCCCTGGCCCACATATCTACGACTCCACGACGCCTTCCCTTCGCGACCTGCTCGCGCGGAAGCACTCCGAGCTCCCCGCACCTGCCTCCTGTCCTTCTTTCTCCGCCTGCCTCTCGCCGCGCACTCCGCCTCGCAGACGACGCCCCGTCCCCGAAGGACTCCAAGATCCCCGCGCGAAGCCCACGCTGGCTGAGGTGGCTACGCACGACGACCTCGGGCTGGCGCACCTCAACCTCGGGCTGGACCACGTCGACGGCCACGCGCACCTTCCCCAGGGCGCGGCCGGCGCCCACGCCACAGCCGGTGCTTGTGCTCCCCTTCGACTAGCCCGCGTGCACGGTCACGGCGAGCTCGGCGACTCGGCCAGAGAGCCTCTGCACGGCGGCGACCATGGGAGCCTCTGCACGGCGCCGGCCAACTCCAACGCTAGACCATGGGAGTTGTGCACGGCTAGCTGTAATATCGTGCGGGGTTACCGAACGCTCTGATCGATTATAGCAGGTTCAGCTAGGTCCGGCCGTAGATGCTCTGGTCGCGGAGGAAAACAGCACACGATTCCAGTCAACAGATGGTGCATCGGTCAGCCGTCAGCAGGACAAAATGCCTCTACTTGTTAAACTTATCTTCTATAGAAAAGACTAGTGGTTAAAATAAAAAGCTACTGTATTTTATTTTATTTTTGAAAATAAAAGCTACTGTATTTAATTTTTTTTTCTGAAGGCATGAGATCAGAGAACCTGCACGAGTGGCACTACTGTTGGTGAGGTAGAATGTGCCCCGCACTAGTGATGCCACATGTGATTCCCTTTTTGGCAGCATTTGCAAACATGCATGGACCCTGGAGTCGTTCACCTGCTTGATCTCTCTCCCTCGGTACTGCTTTAAGCCACTAGTCGCACTGCACTGCATTGCACCCACACGCTCGCGACCGCAAAGCCTCTTCTTTGCCCAGCCACTATGCCGGTAGGGGAACCTTTTCTCCTTGTTACTAAATCACTTGTTGTCGGAGATGTCTCGCTCTCGTTCTCGCCCTCCCTCCCCCCCCTCCGGGCGCGTCGGCCACCGACGAATCGTGCTCCCCTGTCCAGCGCTGGTGCACGCCCGGCTCGGGCGACACGGCAGCGGCCCGGATCCGTCTCCTCCTGGTCGATGAGGAGAGGATGCCTTCTGGGATGGCTGGATCTGGCGCCTCAGCGGCGTGCCAGTCGCCGGGACGGCTGGGCAGGCTGGGGCTCGACCGCGGTAGCTTTGAAGTGGGGCAGTCCAGCGGTTACGCGGCTCAGCTGCCCACTTCGGGCTTGGGGCATTCACTGCTTGCGCTGGCCTACCCTCCTCGCCTCAGATCCATAGTCTGTGTACCCCTGGTCACAGCTGGGCTAGGGAGGTTGGGAGTCGCTGCTCTGTCCGTCGGGCCTCCAGGGGCGCCTCTCCGCCGATGCCCGCATCGCGCCCCGATGCGCGCCTTAAATCCATCGTCTGTGTTTCGCCTGGATCCCGCCATTACTGCGCCGAGGAGGGGATGGCCTGTGGCGCTGAGAGGCATGATGGGTATGGTGAGCTCCGCGACCCAGTCAGCTCCCCGAAGTGGAACTTGGTCGTTTCGAGGAGGCGGAGGCGTGCACCGCCCGTACCTTCTCCGGGGAGGAGGGGTTATGGCCGCCAGCGCTCGCCGGCAGAGCAATTGAAGGTGGAACAGCGCAGGGCGGCCTTTTTAAGGCATTTCAAGGGTTGCTGCCTTCGTTGCCTCGCTCCTCGCCACTGTGCTTCTGATTGCCAGAACCCTGTGCGCGTCGCTGACTGCTGGGGCTTCGGTCACCGATCCCGCTCCTCCGCCTGCCCCCTCCGCCGTTGCCCACCCCCCTTCCCGTGTGTCCGCCGCTGCCGCCGCCTCCAACTGCCCCTCCCATCCCGCTCAGGGCCCGCTCTGCCTCCCGCTCCCCTGCCCCGCGGCGTGCTGCGCCGCCGGTTCCTTTGGCCGCTTCGCAAAGACCCGCCCCCCTGCCATGGCGTACCGTCCCGGCGAGGCCTCGTGCCCTGCGCTTCACTGCTGTCCTTGTGACCCTGTCCGAAGCCAGGCCTGACATCAACCCCCAGCTCATCGCCAAGGCCCTGGAGCGCGACCTCGCCATCCCCTGGGAAGAGATGCACGTCTCCAAGCATCATCCGGAGGACTTCCTCGTCCGCTTCGCCCACGCGCGTCACCGAGATGTGGCCGTAGATGCGGACTGCGCCTCCTGCCGTGGCGTGGCGCTGTCCATTACGCCCTGGTCGCCTGCGGCGCGCGGCCACCAGCGCGCGTGGCGGTTCTACTGCCGCCTCGCCATCCAGGGCATCCCTGTCAAGGCTTGGCGGCGCGATGCTGTGCAGGAGGCCGTGGGTCTCTCCTGCCACATCGACCGCCTGGAGCGGCAGACCACGTCGCTGTCCAACACAGCGTGTGTGTATGCCTGGGCCTGGGCCTGGTCCCCCGATGACATCCCGACGGCCAACGGCTACTCCATCCTCGACAGGCCACCGGAGGGCCGCGGCAGGCCGACTCTCCCGGAGGGCTGCCCGTGGGCGGACGGGCTGCATGGGCCCCAGTTCCTAGTCTTGATCCACCTCGATCAGACCAAGGACTTCGCGCCCCTGACTAAGCAGGAGTGCGCGGCCGGCGTGGAGTGGCCACGCTCTGACCGTTTCCGCTGGGCGTTCGACATCGAAGATGGCAAGGGCAACACTGGGCGTCGTCGCTCGTCGGGGGCCCATATCCCTGCCCCGCACCCAAGGCCACGCGACGACGATGAAGACGACTTTGAAGATCGGAGGGGCAGGCGCCGCAGCGATCAGCCTAGGGCTGCCTGGAGGGGCGGCCTTATGGGTTGCCGCTCGGACGGTGATGTCCGAGAGGGACGGCGCCGCAACACTGGTGGAGGGGGTGGCCGCTACGGTCGTCGCCGCGCCCTCTCGCCGGGCTCTGCATCTGGCGGTAGCTCCAGCCCCAGTGATGGGAGGCGTAGCCGCTCTCGTTCCCGCGAGCGCTTCATGGCTGTCGATGGCCAGGCGCTTGCCTCCCCTCGCGGTTGCCTGCCCTCTGAGGGCGGGCGCTCGCTGCCGCAGCTGCGCTTGGCGCCGGTGCTGCCTAGCCTGCCTGCTGACCCTGCTGCCTCCCCAGTGGACGCGCTGCTTGGCGTGCCCATGCGCCTCCTGGAGCCTGACATGGCGCCCTTCCAGCAGGAGGTGGAAGACTTGTGGGGTTCTTTGACCCGCGCGGATCCTCGGCTTTTCGAGCCGGAGGCTGGGGGCGCATGGCAGCCAGGCCCTGGGTCGGTCCTCGGCCTGGAGGGCGACTCGGGCTGGCCCTTTAGCATTGCGGACTCCCCCTGTCTGCGGAGAACTGGGCTGCCGCGCCGGTCGAGGAGCCGGCTCTGCCGCTCGAAGTAGTCGACGCTGTTGTCCATCAGGCTGCTGTGCACGACCATGGCTCTGAGGTGGTTGTCGCGGGCAGGCAGGTGGTGGAGGTGCCCAAGGATGGCCTTGCCCTGGCGCATGCCCTGGCGCATGCCCTGGCCCTGAAGCCGTGGCCTTGCTTGGGGTACCTGGTGTTGGAAATATGCCCTAGAGGCAATAATAAAATGGTTATTATTATATTTCCTTGTTCATGATAATTGTCTATTGTTCATGCTATAATTGTGTTATCCGGAAATCGTAATACATGTGTGAATACATAGACCACAACATGTCCCTAGTGAGCCTCTAGTTGACTAGCTCGTTGATCAACAGATAGTCATGGTTTCCTGACTATGGACATTGGATGTCATTGATAACGGGATCACATCATTAGGAAAATGATGTGATGGACAAGACCCAATCCTAAGCATAGCACAAGATCGTGTAGTTCGTTTGCTAGAGCTTTTCCAAATGTCAAGTATCATTTCCTTAGACCATGAGATTGTGCAACTCCCGGATACCATAGGAGTGCTTTGGGTGTGCCAAACGTCACAACGTAACTGGGTGGCTATAAAGGTGCACTACGGGTATCTCCGAAAGTGTCTGTTGGGTTGGCACGAATCGAGACTGGGATTTGTCACTCCGTATGACGGAGAGGTATCTCTGGGCCCACTCGGTAATGCATCATCATAATGAGCTCAATGTGACCAAGTGTTTGGTCACGGGATCATGCATTACGGTACGAGTAAAGTGACTTGCCGGTAGCGAGATTGAACAAGGTATTGGGATACCGACGATCGAATCTCGGGCAAGTAACGTACCGATTGACAAAGGGAATTGTATACGGGATTGATTGAATCCTCGACATCGTGGTTCATCTGATGAGATCATCGTGGAACATGTGGGAGCCAACATGGGTATCCAGATCCCGCTGTTGGTTATTGACCGGAGAGTCGTCTCGGTCATGTCTGCATGTCTCCCGAACCCGTAGGGTCTACACACTTAAGGTTCGGTGACGCTAGAGTTGTAGAGATATTAGTATGCGGTTAACCGAAAGTTGTTCGGAGTCCCGGATGAGATCCCGGACGTCATGAGGAGTTCCGGAATGGTCCGGAGGTAAAGATTTATATATGGGAAGTCCTATTTTGGCCACCGGAAAATGTTCGGGATTTTTCGGTATTGTACCGGGAAGGTTCTAGAAGGTTTCGATGTGGGGCCCACCTGCATGGGGGGACCCACATGAACGTGGGTAGTGGGGGCAAGGCCCCACACCCCTGGTCAAGGCGCACCAAGATCCCACCTTAGAAGGAATAAGATCATATCCCGAAGGGATAAGATCAAGATCCCTAAAAAGGGGGGATAACAATCGGTGGGGAAGGGAAATGATGGGATTTCTTTCCCCCACCTTTGCCAACGCCCCAATGGACTTGGAGGGCAAGAAACCAGCCCCCTCCACCCCTATATATTGTTGGGGATCGTAGCAGAATTTTAAAATTTCCTACGCATCACCAAGATCGATCTATGGAGTATACTAGCAACGAGGGGAAAGGAGTGCATCTACATACCCTTGTAGATCGCAAGCGGAAGCGTTCTAATGAACGGGGTTGATGGAGTCGTACTCGCCGTGATCCAAATCACCGATGACCGAGTGCCGAACGGACGGCACCTCCGCGTTCAACACACGTACGGAGCAGCGACGTCTTCTCCTTCTTGATCCAGCAAGGGGGAAGGAGAGGTTGATGGAGATCCAGCAGCACGACGGCGTGGTGGTGGAAGTAGCGGGATCCCGGCAGGGCTTCGCCAAGCGCAAGCGGGAGGGAGAGGTGTTGCAGGGGGAGAGGGAGGCGCCAAAAGCTAGGGTACAGCAGCCCTCCCTCCCCCTATATATAGGCCCCCTGGAGGGGGGGCGCCGGCCCTGGAACCCATCTACAAGGGGGGGCGGCGGCCAGGGGGGAAACTTCCCCCCCAAGTCAAGTGGGGCGCCCCCCACCCCCAGGGTTTCCAACCCTAGGCGCAGGGGGAGGCCCATGGGGGGCGCCCCAGCCCACTAAGGGCTGGTTCCCTTCCCACTTCAGCCCATGGGGCCCTCCGAGATAGGTGGCCCCACCCGGTGGACCCCCGGGACCCTTCCGGTGGTCCCGGTACAATACCGATAACCCCCGAAACTTTCCCGGTGGCCGAAACTGGACTTCCTATATATAATTCTTCACCTCCGGAACATTCCAGAACTCCTCGTGACGTCCGGGATCTCATCCGGGACTCCGAACAACTTTCGGGTTTCCGCATACTAATATCTGTACAACCCTAGCGTCACCGAACCTTAAGTGTGTAGACCCTACGGGTTCGGGAGACATGCAGACATGACCGAGACGCCTCTCCGGTCAATAACCAACAGCGGGATCTGGATACCCATGTTGGCTCCCACATGTTCCACGATGATCTCATCGGATGAACCACGATGTCGAGGATTCAATCAATCCCGTATACAATTCCCTTTGTCAATCGGTACGTTACTTGCCCGAGATTCGATCGTCGGTATCCCAATACCTTGTTCAATCTCGTTACCGGCAAGTCACTTTACTCGTACCGTAATGCATGATCCCGTGGCTAACTCCTTAGTCACATTGAGCTCATTATGATGATACATTACCGAGTGGGCCCAGAGATACCTCTCCGTCATACGGAGTGACAAATCCTAGTCTCGATCCGTGTCAACCCAACAGACACTTTCAGAGATACCCGTAGTGTACCTTTATAGTCACCCAGTTACGTTGTGACGTTGGGTACACCCAAAGCACTCCTACGGCATCCGGGAGTTACACGATCTCATGGTCTAAGGAAAAGATACTTGACATTGGAAAAGCTCTAGCAAACAAACTATACGATCTTTTATGCTATGCTTAGGATTGGGTCTTGTCCATCACATCATTCTCCTAATGATGTGATCCCATTATCAATGACATCCAATGTCCATAGTCAGAAAACCATGACTATCTGTTGATCAACGAGCTAGTCAACTAGAGGCTTACTAGGGACACGTTGTGGTCTATGTATTCACACATGTATTATGATTTCCGGATAACACAGTTATAGCATGAACAATAGACAATTATCATGAACAAAGAAATATAATAATAACCATTTATTATTGCCTCTAGGGCATATTTCCAACATATATAGTGGGGAGGCGCATGGGAGCAGCACCCCAAGCCCTGGCGCCTCCCTCCCATAGCGTCCTGGTGTTGATCATGTTTTGCTCTAGGGAGAGGTTTAGTCAACGGATCTGCTACATTCAGGTCCGTATGTACTTTACAAATATCTATGTCTCCATTTTGAACACTTTCACGAATGGACTTGAAGCGACGCTTGATATGCCTGGTCTTCCTGTGAAACCTGGGCTCCTTGGCAAGGGCAATAGCTCCAGTGTTGTCACAGAAGAGAGTCATCGGGCCCGACGCATTGGGAATCGCCCCTAGGTCGGTAATGAACTCCTTCATCCAGATTGCTTCTTGCGCTGCCTCTGAGGCTGCCATGTACTCCGCTTCACATGTAGATCCCGCCACGACGCTTTGCTTGCAACTGCACCAGCTTACTGCTCCATTCAAAATATACACGTATCCGGTTTGTGACTTCGAGTCATCCAGATCTGTGTCGAAGCTAGCGTCGACGTAACCCTTTACGACGAGCTCTTCGTCACCTCCATAAACGAGAAACATATCCTTAGTCCTCTTCAGGTACTTCAGGATATTCTTGACCGCTGTCCAGTGTTCCAAGCCGGGATTACTTTGGTACCTTCCTACCAAACTTACGACAAGGTTTACATCAGGTCTGGTACACAGCATGGCATACATAATAGACCCTATGGCCGAGGCATAGGGGATGACACTCATCTTTTCTCTATCTTCTGCCGTGGTCGGGCATTGAGCCGTGCTCAATTGCACACCTTGCAATACAGGCAAGAACCCCTTCTTGGATTGATCCATATTGAACTTCTTCAATATCTTGTCAAGGTACGTACTCTGTGAAAGACCAATGAGGCGTCTTGATCTATCTCTATAGATCTTGATGCCTAATATATAAGCAGCTTCTCCAAGGTCCTTCATTGAAAAACACTTATTCAAATAGGCCTTTATACTTTCCAAGAATTCTATATCATTTCCCATCAATAGTATGTCATCCACATATAATAAGAGAAATGCTACAGAGCTCCCACTCACTTTCTTGTAAACACAGGCTTCTCCATAAGTCTGTGTAAACCCAAACGCTTTGATCATCTCATCAAAACGAATGTTCCAACTCCGAGATGCTTGCACCAGTCCATAGATGGAGCGCTGGAGCTTGCATACCTTGTTAGCATTCTTAGGATCGACAAAACCTTCCGGCTGCATCATATACAATTCTTCCTTAAGAAAACCGTTAAGGAATGCCGTTTTGACGTCCATTTGCCATATCTCATAATCATAGAATGCGGCAATTGCTAACATGATTCGGACGGACTTCAGCTTCGCTACGGGTGAGAAAGTCTCATCGTAGTCAACCCCTTGAACTTGTCGATAACCCTTAGCGACAAGTCGAGCCTTATAGATGGTCACATTACCATCCGCGTCTGTCTTCTTCTTAAAGATCCATTTATTTTCTATGGCTCGCCGATCATCGGGCAAGTCAGTCAAAGTCCATACTTCGTTTTCATACATGGATCCTATCTCGGATTTCATGGCTTCTAGCCATTTGTCGGAATCCGGGCCCGCCATCGCTTCTTCATAGTTCGAAGGTTCACCGTTGTCTAACAACATGATTTCCAGGACAGGGTTGCCGTACCACTCTGGTGCGGAACGTGTCCTTGTGGACCTACGAAGTTCAGCAGTAACTTGATCTGAAGCTTCATGATCATCATCATTAACTTCCTCCCCAGTCGGTGTAGGCACCACAGGAACATCTTCCCGCGCTGCGCTACTTTCCGGTTCGGAAGGGGTGACTATCACCTCATCAAGTTCCACTTTCCTCCCACTTAATTCTTTCGAGAGAAACTCTTTCTCCAGAAAGGACCCATTCTTGGCAACAAAGATCTTGCCTTCGGATCTGAGGTAGAAGGTATACCCAATAGTTTCCTTAGGGTATCCTATGAAGACGCATTTTTCCGACTTGGGTTCGAGCTTTTCAGGTTGAAGTTTCTTGACATAAGCATCGCATCCCCAAACTTTTAGAAACGACAGCTTAGGTTTCTTCCCAAACCATAATTCATACGGTGTCGTCTCAACGGATTTCGACGGAGCCCTATTTAAAGTGAATGCGGCAGTCTCTAAAGCATAGCCCCAAAATGAGAGCGGTAGATCGGTAAGAGACATCATAGATCGCACCATATCCAATAGAGTGCGATTACGACGTTCGGACACACCATTTCGCTGAGGTGTTCCAGGCGGCGTGAGTTGTGAAACGATTCCACATTTCCTTAAGTGCGTACCAAATTCGTGACTTAAATATTCTCCACCACGATCTGATCGTAAGAACTTTATTTTCCTGTCACGTTGATTCTCAACCTCACTCTGAAATTCCTTGAACTTTTCAAAGGTTTCAGACTTGTGTTTCATTAGGTAGACATACCCATATCTACTTAAGTCATCAGTGAGAGTGAGAACATAACGATATCCTCCGCGAGCCTCAACACTCATTGGACCGCACACATCGGTATGTATGATTTCCAATAAGTTGGTTGCTCGCTCCATTGTTCCGGAGAACGGAGTCTTGGTCATCTTACCCATGAGGCATGGTTCGCACGTGTCAAATGATTCGTAATCAAGAGACTCCAAAAGTCCATCTGCATGGAGCTTCTTCATGCGCTTGACACCAATGTGACCAAGGCGGCAGTGCCACAAGTATGTGGGACTATCGTTATCAACTTTATATCTTTTGGTATTCACACTATGAATATGTGTAACATCACGTTCGAGATTCATCAAGAATAAACCATTGACCAGCGGGGCATGACCATAAAACATATCTCTCATATAAATAGAACAACCATTATTCTCGGATTTAAATGAGTAGCCATCTCGAATTAAACAAGATCCAGATACAATGTTCATGCTCAAAGCTGGCACTAAATAACAATTACTGAGGTTAAAAACTAATCCCGTAGGTAAATGCAGAGGTAGCGTGGCGACGGCGATCACATCGACCTTGGAACCAATCCCGACGCGCATCGTCACCTCGTCCTTTGCCAGTCTCCGCTTATTCCGCAGTTCCTGTTTTGAGTTAAAAATATGAGCAACCGCACCGGTATCAAATACCCAGGAGCTACTACGAGTACTGGTAAGGTACACATCAATTACATGTATATCACATATACCTTTGGTGTTGCCAGCCTTCTTGTCCGCTAAGTATTTGGGGCAGTTCCGCTTCCAGTGACCACTTCCCTTGCAATAAAAGCACTCAGTCTCAGGCTTGGGTCCATTCCTTGACTTCTTCCCGGCAACTGGCTTACCGGGCGCGGCAACTCCCTTGCCGTCCTTCTTGAAGTTCTTCTTACCCTTGCCTTTCTTGAACTTAGTGGTTTTATTCACCATCAACACTTGATGTTCCTTTTTGATCTCCACCTCCGCTGATTTCAGCATTGAATATACCTCAGGAATGGTCTTTTCCATCCCCTGCATATTGAAGTTCATCACAAAGCTCTTGTAGCTCGGTGGAAGCGACTGAAGGATTCTGTCAATGACCGCGTCATCCGGGAGATTAACTCCCAGCTGAGACAAGCGGTTGTGTAACCCAGACATTCTGAGTATGTGCTCACTAACAGAACTATTTTCCTCCATTTTACAGCTGAAGAACTTGTCGGAGACTTCATATCTCTCGACCCGGGCATGAGCTTGGAAAACCATTTTCAGCTCTTCGAACATCTCATATGCTCCATGTTTCTCAAAACGCTTTTGGAGACCCGGTTCTAAGCTGTAAAGCATGCCGCACTGAACGAGGGAGTAATCATCAGCACGTGATTGCCAAGCGTTCATAACGTCTTGGTTCTCTGGGATTGGTGCTTCACCTAGCGGTGCTTCTAGGACATAATCTTTCTTGGCAGCTATGAGGATGATCCTCAGGTTCCGGACCCAGTCCGTATAGTTGCTGCCATCATCTTTCAGCTTGGTTTTCTCTAGGAACGCGTTGAAGTTGAGGGACATACGTGGGCCATTTGATCTACAAGACATATTGTAAAGATTTTAGACTAAGTTCATGATAATTAAGTTCATCTAATCAAATTATTCAATGAACTCCCACTCAGATAGACATCCCTCTAGTCATCTAAGTGAAACATGATCCGAGTTAACTAGGCCGTGTCCGATCATCACGTGAGACGGACTAGTCAAGATCGGTGAACATCTCCATGTTGATCGTATCTTCTATACGATTCATGCTCGACCTTTCGGTCTTCCGTGTTCCGAGGCCATGTCTGTACATGCTAGGCTCGTCAAGTCAACCTAAGTGTATTGCGTGTGTTCCGAGGCCATGTCTGTACATGCTAGGCTCGTCAACACCCGTTGTATGCGAACGTTAGAATCTATCACACCCGATCATCACGTGGTGCTTCGAAACAACGAACCTTCGCAACGGTGCACAGTTAGGGGGAACACTTTCTTGAAATTATTATAAGGGATCATCTTACTTACTACCGTCGTTCTAAGCAAATAAGATGTAAAACATGATAAACATCACATGCAATCAAATAGTGACATGATATGGCCAATATCATTTTGCTCCTTTGATCTCCATCTTCGGGGCACCATGATCATCTTCGTCACCGGCATGACACCATGATCTCCATCATCATGATCTCCATCATTGTGTCTTCATGAAGTTGTCACGCCAACGATTACTTCTACTTCTATGGCTAACGCGCTTAGCAATAAAGTAAAGTAATTTACATGGCGTTATTCAATGACACGCAGGTCATACAAAAATAAAGACAACTCCTATGGCTCCTGCCGGTTGTCATACTCATCGACATGCAAGTCGTGATTCCTATTACAAGAATATGATCAATCTCATACATCACATATATCATTCATCACATCTTCTGGCCATATCACATCACATAGCACATGCTGCAAAAACAAGTTAGACGTCCTCTAATTGTTGTTGCAAGTTTTTACGTGGCTTGTATAGGTTTCTAGCAAGAACGTTTCTTACCTACGTAAAACCACAACGTGATATGCCAATTTCTATTTACCCTTCATAAGGACCCTTTTCATCGAATCCGTTCCGACTAAAGTGGGAGAGACAGACACCCGCTAGCCACCTTATGCAACTAGTGCATGTCAGTCGGTGGAACCTGTCTCACGTAAGCGTACGTGTAAGGTCGGTCCGGGCCGCTTCATCCCACAATACCGCCGAAACAAGATAAGACTAGTAGCGGCAAGAAGAATTGGCAACATCTACGCCCACAACTGCTTTGTGTTCTACTCGTGCATAGTAACTACGCATAGGCCTGGCTCATGATGCCACTGTTGGGGATCGTAGCAGAATTTTAAAATTTCCTACGCATCACCAAGATCCATCTATGGAGTATACTAGCAACGAGGGGAAAGGAGTGCATCTACATACCCTTGTAGATCGCGAGCGGAAGCGTTCTAATGAACGGGGTTGATGGAGTCGTACTCGCCGTGATCCAAATCACCGATGACCGAGTGCTGAACGGACGGCACCTCCGCGTTCAACACACGTACGGAGCAGCGACGTCTCCTCCTTCTTGATCCAGCAAGGGGGAAGGAGAGGTTGATGGAGATCCAGCAGCACGACGGCGTGGTGGTGGAAGTAGCGGGATCCCGGCAGGGCTTCGCCAAGCGCAAGCGGGAGGGAGAGGTGTTGCAGGGGGAGAGGGAGGCGCCAAAAGCTAGGGTACAGCGGCCCTCCCTCCCCCCTATATATAGGCCCCCTGGAGGGGGGGGGGCGCCGGCCCTGGAACCCATCTACAAGGGGGGGCGGCGGCCAGGGGGGAAACTTCCCCCCCAAGTCAAGTGGGGCGCCCCCCCACCCCCAGGGTTTCCAACCCTAGGCGCAGGGGGAGGCCCATGGGGGGCGCCCCAGCCCACTAAGGGCTGGTTCCCTTCCCACTTCAGCCCATGGGGCCCTCCGGGATAGGTGGCCCCACCCGGTGGACCCCCGGGACCCTTCCGGTGGTCCCGGTACAATACCGATAACCCCCGAAACTTTCCCGGTGGCCGAAACTGGACTTCCTATATATAATTCTTCACCTCCGGACCATTCCGGAAATCCTCGTGATGTCCGGGATCTCATCCGGGACTCCAAGCAACTTTCGGGTTTCCGCATACTAATATCTCTACAACCCTAGCGTCACCGAACCTTAAGTGTGTAGACCCTACGGGTTCGGTAGACATGCAGACATGACCGAGACGCCTCTCCGGTCAATAACCAACAGCGGGATCTGGATACCCATGTTGGCTCCCACATGTTCCACGATGATCTCATCGAATGAACCACGATGTCGAGGATTCAATCAATCCCGTATACAATTCCCTTTGTCAATCGGTACGTTACTTGCCCGAGATTCAATCGTCGGTATCCCAATACCTTGTTCAATCTCGTTACCGGCAAGTCACTTTACTCGTACCGTAATGCATGATCCCGTGGCTAACTCCTTATTCACATTGAGCTCATTATGATGATGCATTACCGAGTGGGCCCAGAGATACCTCTCCGTCATACGGAGTGACAAATCCCAGTCTCGATCCGTGTCAACCCAACAGACACTTTCAGAGATACCCGTAGTGTACCTTTATAGTCACCCAGTTACGTTGTGACGTTGGGTACACGCAAAGCACTCCTACGGCATCCGGGAGTTACACGATCTCATGGTCTAAGGAAAAGATACTTGACATTGGAAAAGCTCTAGCAAACGAACTATACGATCTTTTATGCTATGCTTAGGATTGGGTCTTGTCCGTCACATCATTCTCCTAATGATGTGATCCCGTTATCAATGACATCCAATGTCCATAGTCAGAAAACCATGACTATCTGTTGATCAACGAGCTAGTCAACTAGAGGCTTACTAGGGACACGTTGTGGTCTATGTATTCACACATGTATTATGATTTCCGGATAACACAGTTATAGCATGAACAATAGACAATTATCATGAACAAAGAAATATAATAATAACCATTTATTATTGCCTCTAAGGCATATTTCCAACATATATAGTGGGGAGGCGCATGGGAGCAGCACCCCAAGCCCTGGCGCCTCCCTCCCTCCCGTGACACCTCTTCCTCCCCGCTTGCGCTTGGCAAAGCCCTGCCGGGATCCCGCTACTTCCACCACCACGCCGTCGTGCTGCTGGATCTCCATAAAATTCTCCTCCCCCCTTGCTGGATCAAGAAGGAGGAGACGTCCCCGCTCCGTACGTGTGTTGAACGCGGAGGTGCCGTCCGTTCGGCGCTAGGATCATCGGTGATATGGATCACGACGAGTACGACCCCATCAACCCCGTTCTCTTGAACGCTTCCGCTCGCGATCTACAAGGGTATGTAGATGCACTCCCCTCTCTCTCGTTGCTAGATGACTCCATAGATTGATCTTGGTGATACGTAGAAAATTTTAAATTTCTGCTACGATCCCCAACAGTGGTATCAGAGCTAGGTCTATGCGTAGTTTCTATGCACGAGTAGAACACAAACTTGTTGTGGGCGTAGATGTTGTCAATTTTCTTGCCACTACTAGTCTTATCTTGTTTCGGCGGCATCGTGGGATGAAGCGGCCCGGACCGACCTTACACGTATGCTTACGTGAGACAGGTTCCACCGACTGACATGCACTAGTAGCATAAGGTGGCTAGCGGGTGTCTGTCTCTCCCACTTTAGTCGAATCGGATTCGATGAAAAGGGTCCTTATGAAGGGTAAATAGAAGTTGGCATATCACGTTGTGGTTTTACGTAGGTAAGAAACGTTCTTGCTAGAAACCTATAGAAGCCACGTAAAAAACATGCAACAACAATTAGAGGACGTCTAACTTGTTTTTCCAGCATATGCCTTGTGATGTGATATGGCCAAAAGGATGTGATGAATGAAATATATGTGATGTATGAGATTGCTCATGTTCTTGTAATAGGAATCACAACTTGCATGTCGATGAGTATGACAACCAGCAGGAGCCATAGGAGTTGTATTTATTTTTTGTATGACCTACGTGTCATTGAATAACGCCATGTAAATTACTTTACTTTATTGCTAAACACGTTAGCCATAGAAGTAGAAGTAATCGTTGGCGTGACAACTTCATGAAGACACGATGCTGGAGATCATGATGATGGAGATCATGGTGTCATGACGGTGACGAAGATGATCATGGCGCCCCGAAGATGGAGATCAAAGGAGCAATATGATACTGGCCATATCATGTCACTATTTGATTGCATGTGATGTTTATCATGTTTTACATCTTATTTGCATAGAACGACGGTAGCTTAAATAAGATGATCCCTCGCAATAATTTCAAGAAAGTGTTTTCCCTAACTATGCACCGTTGCGAAGGTTCGTTGTTTCGAAGCACCACGTGATGATCGGGTGTGATAGATTCTAACGCTCGAATACAATGGGTGTAAGCCAGATTTACACACGCAATACACTTAGGTTGACTTGACGAGCCTAGCATGTATAGACATGGCCTCGGAACACGGAAGACCGAAAGGTCGAGCATGAGTCGTATAGAAGATACGATCAACATGAAGATGTTCACCGATGTTGACTAGTCCGTCTCACGTGATGATCGGACACGGCCTAGTTGACTCGGATCATGTTTCACTTAGATGACTAGAGGGATGTCTATCTGAGTGGGAGTTCATTGAATAATTTGATTAGATGAACTTAATTATCATGAACTTAGTCTAAAATCTTTACAATATGTCTTGTAGATCAAATGGCCCACGCTAATGTTGCCCTCAACTTCAACGCGTTCCTAGAGAAAACCAAGCTAAAAGATGATGGCAGCAACTATACGGACTGGGTCCGGAACCTGAGGATCATCCTCATAGCTGCCAAGAAAGATTATGTCCTAGAAGCACCGCTAGGTGACGCACCCATCCCAGAGAACCAAGACGTTATGAACGCTTCGTAGCAGCGTGCTGATGATTACTCCCTCATTCAGTGCGGCATGCTTTACAGCTTAGAATCGGGGCTCCAAAAGCGTTTTGAGCAACACAGAGCATATGAGATGTTCGAAGAGCTGAAAATGGTTTTCCAAGCTCATGCCCAGGTCGAGAGATATGAAGTCTCCGACAAGTTCTTCAGTTGTAAGATGGAGGAAAATAGTTCTGTCAGTGAGCACATACTCAAAATGTCTGGGTTACACAACCGCTTGACTCAGCTGGGAGTTAATCTCCCGGATGACGCGGTCATTGACAGAATCCTTCAGTCGCTTCCACCGAGCTACAAGAGCTTTGTGATGAACTTCAATATGCAGGGGATGGAAAAGACCATTCCTGAGGTATATTCAATGCTGAAATCAGCGGAGGTGGAGATCAAAAAGGAACATCAAGTGTTGATGGTGAATAAAACCACTACGTTCAAGAAAGGCAAGGGTAAGAAGAACTTCAAGAAGGACGGCAAGGGAGTTGCCGCGCCCGGTAAGCCAGTTGCAGGGAAGAAGCCAAAGAATGGACCCAAGCCTGAGACTGAGTGCTTTTATTGCAAGGGAAGTGGTCACTGGAAGCGGAACTGCCCCAAGTACTTAGCGGACAAGAAGGCCGGCAACACCAAAGGTATATGTGATATACATGTTATTGATGTGTACCTTACCAGCACTCGTAGTAGCTCCTGGGTATTTGATACCGGTGCGGTTGCTCATATTTGTAACTCAAAGCAGGAGCTGCAGAATAAACGGAGACTGGCAAAGGACGAGGTGACGATGCACGTCGGGAATGGTTCCAAGGTCGATGTGATCGCCGTCGGCACGCTACCTCTACATTTACCTACGGGATTAGTTTTAAACCTCAATAATTATTATTTAGTGCTAGCTTTGAGCATGAACATTGTATCAGGATCTCGTTTAATTCGAGATGGCTACTCATTTACATCCGAGAATAATGGTTGTTCTATTTATATGAGAGATATGTTTCATGGTCATGCCTTGCTGGTTAATGGTTTATTCTTAATGAATCTCGAACGTAGTGTTACACATATTCATAGTGTGAATACCAAAAGATGTAAGGTTGATAATGATAGTCCCACATACTTGTGGCACTGCCGTCTTGGTCACATTGGTGTCAAACGCATGAAGAAGCTCCATGCAGATGGACTTTTGGAGTCTCTTGATTACAAATCATTTGACACGTGCGAACCATGCCTCATGGGTAAAATGACCAAGACTCCATTCTCCGGAACAATGCAGCGAGCAACTAACTTATTGGAAATCATACATACTGATGTGTGCGGTCCAATGAGTGTTGAGGCTCGCGGTGGCTACCGTTATGTTCTCACTCTCACTGATGACTTGAGTAGATATGGGTATGTCTACCTAATGAAACACAAGTCTGAGACCTTTGAAAAGTTCAAGGAATTTCAGAGTGAGGTTGAGAATCAACGTGACAGGAAAATAAAGTTCTTACGATCAGATCGTGGAGGGGAATATTTGAGTCACGAATTTGGCACACACTTAAGGAAATGTGGAATAGTTTCACAACTCACGCCGCCTGGAACACCTCAGCGAAATGGTGTGTCCAAACGTCGTAATCGCACTCTATTCGATATGGTGCGATCTATGATGTCTCTTACCGATCTACCGCTCTCATTTTGGGGCTATGCTTTAGAGACTGCCGCATTCACTTTAAATAGGGCTCCGTCGAAATCCGTTGAGACGACACCGTATGAATTACGGTTTGGGAAGAAACCTAAGCTGTCGTTTCTAAAAGTTTAGGGATGCGATGCTTATGTCAAGAAACTTCAACCTGAAAAGCTCGAACCCAAGTCAGAAAAATGCGTCTTCATAGGATACCCTAAGGAAACCATTGGGTATACCTTCTACCTCAGATCCGAAGGCAAGATCTTTGTTGCCAAGAATGGGTCCTTTCTGGAGAAAGAGTTTCTCTCGAAAGAAGTAAGTGGGAGGAAAGTGGAACTTGATGAAGTACTACCTCTTGAACCGGAAAGTAGCGCAGCTCAGGAAGATGTTCCTGTGGTGCCTGCACTGACTAGAGAGGAAGCTAATGATGATGATCAAGGTACTTCGGATCAAGTTACGATTGAACTTCGTAGGTCCACGAGGACAGGTTCCACACCAGAGTGGTATGGCAACCCTGTCCTGGAAAGCATGTTGTTAGACAACGGTGAACCTTCGAACTATGAAGTAGCAATGGCGGGTCCAGATTCCAACAAATGGCTTGAAGCCATGCAATCCGAGATATGATCCATGTATGAAAACAAAGTGTGGACTTTGACAGACTTGCCCGATGATCGGCGAGCGATAGAAAACAAATGGATCTTTAAGAAGAAGACGGACGCGGATGGTAATGTTACCATCTATAAAGCTCGACTTGTCGCTAAGGGTTATCGACAAGTTCAAGGGGTTGACTACGATGAGACTTTCTCACCCGTAGCGAAGCTGAAGTCCGTCCGAATCATGTTAGCAATTGCCGCATACTATGATTATGAGATATGGCAAATGGACGTCAAAACGGGATTCCTTAACGGCTTTCTTAAGGAAGAATTGTATATGATGCACCCGGAAGGTTTTGTCGATCCTAAGAATACTAACAAGGTATGCAAGCTCCAGCGCTCCATCTATGGGCTGGCGCAAGCATCTCGGAGTTGGAACATTCGATTTGATGAGATGATCAAAGCGTTTGGGTTACACAGACTTATGGAGAAGCCTGTGTTTACAAGAAAGTGAGTGGGAGCTCTGTAGCATTTCTCATATTATATGTGGATGACATACTGTTGATGGGAAATGATATAGAATTCTTGGGAAGCATAAAGGCCTACTTGAACGAGTGTTTTAAAATGAAGGACCTTGGAGAAGCTGCTTATATATTAGGCATCAAGATCTATAGAGATAGATCAAGACGCCTCATTGGTCTTTCACAAAGTACGTACCTTGACAAGATATTGAAGAAGTTCAATATGGATCAGTCCATGAAGGGGTTCTTGCCTGTATTGCAAGGTGTGCAATTGAGCACGGCTCAATGCCCGACCACGGCAGAAGATAGAGAAAAGATGAGTGTCGTCCCCTATGCCTCGGCCATAGGGTCTATTATGTATGCCATGCTGTGTACCAGACCTGATGTAAACCTTGCCGTAAGTTTGCTAGGAAGGTACCAAAGTAATCCCGGCATGGAACACTGGACAGCGGTCAAGAATAACCTGAAGTACCTGAAGAGGACTAAGGATATGTTTCTCGTTTATGGAGGTGACGAGGAGCTCGTCGTAAAGGGTTACGTCGATGCTAGCTTCGACACAGATCTGGATGACTCTAAGTCACAAACCGGATACGTGTATATTTTGAATGGTAGGGCAGTAAGCTGGTGCAGTTGCAAGCAAAGCGTTGTGGCGGGATCTACATGTGAAGCGGAATACATGGCGGCCTCAGAGGCAGCACAAGAAGCAACCTGGGTGAAGGAGTTCATTACCGACCTAGGAGTTATTCCCAATGCGTCGGGCCCGATGACTCTCTTCTGTGACAACACTGGAGCTATTGCCCTTGCCAAGGGGCCCAGGTTTCACAGGAAGACCAGGCATATCAAGCGTCGCTTCAACTCCATTTGTGAAAATATTCGAAATGGAGACATAGATATTTGTAAAGTACATATGGACCTGAATGTAGCAGATCCGTTGACTAAACATCTCCCTAGAGCAAAACATGATCAACACCAGAACTCTATGGGTGTTCGATTCATCACAATGTAACTAGATTATTGACTCTAGTGCAAGTGGGAGACTGTTGGAAATATGCCCTAGAGGCAATAATAAAATGGTTATTATTACATTTCCTTGTTCATGATAATTGTCTATTGTTCATGCTATAATTGTGTTATCCGGAAATCGTAATACATGTGTGAATACATAGACCACAACATGTCCCTAGTGAGCCTCTAGTTGACTAGCTCGTCGATCAACAGATAGTCATGGTTTCCTGACTATGGACATTGGATGTCATTGATAAAGGGATCACATCATTAGGAGAATGATGTGATGGACAAGACCCAATCCTAAGCATAGCACAAGATCGTGTAGTTCGTTTGCTAGAGCTTTTCCAAATGTCAAGTATCATTTCCTTAGACCATGAGATTGTGCAACTCCCGGATACCATAGGAGTGCTTTGGGTGTGCCAAACATCACAACGTAACTGGGTGGCTATAAAGGTGCACTACGGGTATCTCCGCAAGTGTCTGTTGGGTTGGCACGAATCGAGACTGGGATTTGTCACTCCGTATGACGGAGAGGTATCTCTGGGCCCACTCGGTAATGCATCATCATAATGAGCTCAATGTGACCAAGTGTTTGGTCACGGGATCATGCATTACGGTACGAGTAAAGTGACTTGCCGGTAACGAGATTGAACAAGGTATTGGGATACCGACGATCGAATCTCGGGCAAGTAACGTACCGATTGACAAAGGGAATTGTATACGGGATTGATTGAATCCTCGACATCGTGGTTCATCCGATGAGATCATCGTGGAACATGTGGGAGCCAACATGGGTATCCAGATCCCGCTGTTGGTTATTGACCGGAGAGTCGTCTCGGTCATGTCTGCATGTCTCCCGAACCCGTAGGGTCTACACACTTAAGGTTCGGTGACGCTAGAGTTGTAGAGATATTAGTATGTGGTTAACCGAAAGTTGTTCGGAGTCCCGGATGAGATCCCGGACGTCACGAGGAGTTCCGGAATGGTCCGGAGGTAAAGATTTATATATGGGAAGTCCTATTTAGGCCACCGGAAAATGTTCGGGATTTTTCGGTATTGTACCGGGAAGGTTCTAGAAGGTTTCGATGTGGGGCCCACCTGCATGGGGGGACCCACATGAACGTGGGTAGTGGGGGCAAGGCCCCACATCCCTGGTCAAGGCGCACCAAGATCCCACCTTAGAAGGAATAAGATCATATCCCGAAGGGATAAGATCAAGATCCCTAAAAAGGGGGGATAACAATCGGTGGGGAAGGGAAATGATGGGATTTCTTTCCCCCACCTTTGCCAACGCCCCAATGGACTTGGAGGGCAAGAAACCAACCCCTTCCACCCCTATATATAGTGGGGAGGCGCATGGGAGCAGCACCCCAAGCCCTGGCGCCTCCCTCCCTCCCGTGACACCTCTTCCTCCCCGCTTGCGCTTGGCAAAGCCCTGCCGGGATCCCGCTACTTCCACCACCACGCCGTCGTGCTGCTGGATCTCCATCAACTTCTCCTCCCCCCTTGCTGGATCAAGAAGGAGGAGACGTCCCCGCTCCGTACGTGTGTTGAACGCGGAGGTGCCGTCCGTTCAGCGCTAGGATCATCGGTGATTTGGATCACGACGAGTATGACTCCATCAACCCCGTTCTCTTGAACGCTTCCGCTCGCGATCTACAAGGGTATGTAGATGCACTCCCCTCTCTCTCGTTGCTAGATGACTCCATAGATTGATCTTGGTGATACGTAGAAAATTTTAAATTTCTGCTACGATCCCCAACACCTGGTGCCAACCCCTGCCACAGGTGGTGAGCTGCAGGACGGCGGGGGCCTGCAGTGGCCGCCGCTGGGGATGGATCCGAGAGGCGATTCCCTAATGGCGCCAGACCAGCTGGCTCTTAAGCTGCAAGGCCTGGAGATTGACGCGTCCACAACCTTCCTGTCCAGGGTGTTCGGGATGCTCCCCCCATCCATCATGGGTGCTCCTCCTGCCCTACAAGCTCTGCCGCAGGACTCGGAGCCAGCCCCCTGCATGGTGCCCACCCCGGTGATGGCTCGACGCTCCAGCGCCCGCATCAAGCAAACTGCATCCAACCTCACTCAGCAGCAGAAGGCCCAAGTCCGTCTTGCTAAGCAGCTCAGCTTCATTGACGACCCCAGCCAGTTCTCCCCCAATGTCCGTCAGCGCTACGTTGACTGTTTCAAGAAGCCACTGGGCAAGCTCACGGCAAAGCTTGCTCGTGCTGCCGGAGTTGGCTCGGCTGCTGACTTCAATCTCCCTGATGAAGACCTAGCCGCGCGGGCCGGTTAGAACTTTGCGGAGCTGGCCTGACTGCTCTTGCTGCGATCCATGGGTTTAGTCCGCTTCCATGTTAGATCTGCGTACTTTGTTCCAGTGTACTATGTTTGTGTCTTCGGGCTACCGTGTCGTTAGTAGACCGCACCGTATGCCATGTAGTTTGTTGCGACCTCGCCGGGCGCCCGTATCGTTATACCGGCCTTATCTGACTGAAAGGAGCTTCGGCGCTGCTCGAGTTCTAAGTATGCCAATGAAATGGGTTGTTATCTGGTTTATCAATGAGTAGTTCCTTCTCGTTGCTAAACTGGAACGTCCGCGGCCTAAATGACCGCGCACGTCGATGTGGGGTTAGATCACTTGTGGATCAGTCTAAGAGGGTGTTTGTTTCCAGGGACTTATTGGTTTAGGGACTTAAAAAAGTCCCTATAAGTCCCATCTAAACCAAACAGGAGGGACTTATAGTGACTTAAAGTGGGCATTTGGGACTTATAAAATAAGACTCTCAAGGAGGGTCTTATAGGGACTTATAGTTGTAATATGGTCTTATAGGGACTTATAAGTCCCAGAACCAAACAGGTAGGGACTTTTTAGGGACTTTGGACTTATAAGTTGGGACTAAAAAAAGTCTTAGGACTTATGAACCAAACAGGGCCTAAGTGCTCCTTTCTCTGCTTGCAAGAAACAAAAAGAGAGTTTTTCTCCCCGCTATGCTCTCTGATATGCTGGGGCCAAGGCTTGCTGGATCAGCCATCCTGCCTGCTGTAGGCACGCGGGGCGGCATCCTGCTTGCATGGTGCAGAGACCTTTTTGTGGTGCAGATATTGGACACCTCGCCGTTTGCAATTTCGACCGCTATTAAGCCGCGATCGGGTGAGCAGTCATGGACTCTGACCACCGTCTACGGGCCCTCGGATGACAGCCTCAAGCCAGATTTCCTTGCCGATTTAGCGCGCGTCCGGGGCATCGCCTCCTCGTCATGGATGCTTGCGGGAGACTTCAACCTCATCTATGAGACCCGTGACAAGAACAACTCCAATATCAATCACCGTCTCATGAGCAGGTTCCGGGCTGTGCTTAACTCTAGCGACCTCAAAGAGATCAAGCTCTGCGGGCGCCGCTTCACCTGGTCGAACGAGCAGCACACCCCTACTCTGGTTAGGCTCAACCGTGTCTTCTGCACGCCGGACTGGGATGTTCAATTCAGCTCAACTAGACTGCTTCCCCTTGCCTCCGGAATGTCCGACCACTGCCCGTTGCTCCTCACCTGCGAATCCTCCCTGCCCCGGCCCAGCCGGTTCAGATTTGAGGCATTTTGGCCCCATATGCGCGGCTACAGCGAAGTGGTCGCGGCGGCTTGGAGCGCGCCCTGTTGTTTGGGTTCAGCGTTTGCGCGGTTGGATGACAAGCTTCGTCGCACGACGCGTGCACTGAGGCTCTGGCACAAGAACTACATTGGCAACACACGCATGCAGCTGCTCATGGCACAAGACACTGTTTTGCTGCTGGATACTGCCCAAGAGGATCGCCAGCTCGAGCCCGACGAGCTGCAGCTCCGCAAGGATCTCAAGTCCCGCATCCTTGGCCTGGCAGTCATTGAAAGAATTCGCAGCAAGCAAAGGGCCCGGGTCAATAACATTCGCGCCAGCGACGCAAACACAAGATTTTTCCACCTCAAGGCCAATGCCCGGAGAAGAAAAAACTTCATCGCCTCGCTCTCTCACAATGGGATCATTGCTACGGAACACGACCACAAGGCCGCGGCAGCCCGCTCCTTCTTCGTGGACCTCCTGGGTTCGAGGGGCCGGGTCGGTACTGCTTTCCGTTGGCAAGAGCTCGGGCTCCCTGTTGCCGAGCTCCAGGAGCTTGAGATGCCCTTCTCGTCTGAAGAGATCCGCACGGCCATAGCCAATCTCCCCGCGGACCGCGCGCCGGGACCGGATGGTTTCTGTGGCTCCTTCTACAAGGCTTCGGCTAGCACCATCGTGCCCGATCTCCTGCTGGCCTTTCAACAGCTGTTCCAGCGGAATCGTTCGGGCCTGCACCTCCTCAACGTTGGGCATATTTTCTTGTTGCCCAAGCATGATGGCGCCAGCGCGATGACGGATTTCAGGCCCATTTGCCTGCTGCACAGTGTGGGAAAGCTGTTCATGAAGGTTTTGGCTATGCGGCTGGCCAGAAAGCTAGATGAGCTGATCTCGCCCTCCCAAAGTGCCTTCCTCAAAGGGCGTTGCATCCAAGATAACTTTTTGTTCGTGCAAGGGCTGGCTAGACACTTCCACCGTGCTAAGAGAGCCGCGGTCCTGCTTAAGCTCGATATCACCAAGGCCTTTGACTCGGTGTCCTTGCCTTATCTGCTAGATATGTTGCGCGCGAGGGGTTTTGGGCCGAGATGGTGCGATTGGATATCCATGATGCTGGCCTCTGCTTCATCTAGGGTTATGGTCAACGGTGTGGTGGGCGCCGCGTTCCGGCATTTCCGACGCCTGCGGCAAGGGGACCCGCTCTCGCCGTTCCTCTTCATCCTGGCCATGGAACCCTTGCAGCGGCTTATCGCCATGGCCACAGAATCTCGAGAGCTGTCCGCCTCAGAGGCCGGACTCCCGAGCTTCGAATCTCTGTCTTTGCTGACGATGTAGCCCTGTTTGTCAATCCGTTTGTGGCCGATATGTGTGTGGTTAAGTCCATCGTCCCGGCTTTTGGCGATGCGACTGGGCTGCGGGTTAATTTCGCGATGAGCAAGGTCATTCCCATCCGCCCGGAGATGTTCAGTGTTGTCGAGGTAGCTGAACCAATGGCAGCACCAATTGGATCGCTGCCCTGCAAATTTCTCGGGCTGCCGCTCTCCCTCCGCAAGCTGAGAAAGGTGGAGCTGCAGCCGCTCCTTGACAAGCTGCTAGCGAGACTCGCCTCCTGGAAGCTCAAACTGCTCACTATGGCTGGGCGGCTCGTCTTGCTCAATGCTGTTGGGAATCGTAGCATAATTTTAAAATTTTCCTACGTTCACCAAGATGCATCTATGGAGTGTACTAGCAACGAGGGGAAGGGAGTGCATCTACATACCCTTGTAGATCGCGAGCGGAAGCGTTCCAATGAACGTGGATGACGGGGTCGTACTCGCCGTGATCCAAATCACCGATGACCGAGTGCCGAACGGACGGCACCTCCGCGTTCAACACACGTACGGTGCAGCGACGTCTCCTCCTTCTTGATCCAGCAAGGGGGAAGGAGAGGTTGATGGAGATCCAGCAGCACGACGGCGTGGTGGTGGATGTAGCGGGTCTCGAGCAGGGCTTCGCCGAGCTTCTACGAGAGAGAGAGAGGTGTTGCAGGGGAGGAGGGAGGCGCCCAAGGCTGTTGTATGCTGCCCTCCCTCCCCCCTTTATATAGGACCCTGGGGGGGTGCGCCAGCCCCAAGAGATGGGATCTCAAGGGGGGCGGCGGCCACAAGGGGGGGAAGGGGTTGCCTTGCCCCCCAAGGCAAGGGGGAACTCCCCCTAGGGTTCCCAACCCTAGGCGCATGGGGGAGGCCCAAGGGGGGCGCCCCAGCCCACTAGGGGCTGGTTCCCTTCCACTTTCAGCCCACGGGGCCCTCCGGGACAGGTGGCCCCATCCGGTGGACCCCCGGGACCCTTCCGGTGGTCCCGGTACAATACCGATAACCCCCGAAACTTTCCCGGTGGCCGAAACTGGACTTCCTATATATAATTCTTCACCTCAGGACCATTCCGGAACCTCTCGTGACGTCCGGGATCTCATCCGGGACTCCGAACAACTTTCGGGTTTCCGCATACATATATCTCTACAACCCTAGCGTCACCGGACCTTAAGTGTGTAGACCCTACGGGTTCGGGAGACATGCAGACATGACCGAGACGCCTCTCCGGTCAATAACCAACAGCGGGATCTGGATACCCATGTTGGCTCCCACATGTTCCACGATGATCTCATCGGATGAACCACGGTGTCGAGGATTCAATCAATCCCGTATACAATTCCCTTTGTCAATCGGTATGTTACTTGCCCGAGATTCGATCGTCGGTATCCCAATACCTTGTTCAATCTCGTTACCGGCAAGTCTCTTTACTCGTACCGCAATGCATGATCCCGTGACTAACGCCTTAGTCACATTGAGCTCATTATGATGATGCATTACCGATTGGGCCCAGAGATACCTCTCCATCATATGGAGTGACAAATCCCAGTCTCGATCCGTGCCAACCCAACAGACACTTTCGGAGATACCCGTAGTGCACCTTTATAGTCACCCAGTTACGTTGTGACGTTTGGCACACCCAAAGCACTCCTACGGTATCCGGGAGTTGCACGATCTCATGGTCTAAGGAAAAGATACTTGACATTGGAAAAGCTCTAGCAAACGAAACTACACGATCTTTTATGCTATGCTTAGGATTGGGTCTTGTCCATCACATCATTCTCCTAATGATGTGATCCCGTTATCAATGACATCCAATGTCCATAGTCAGGAAACCATGACTATCTGTTGATCAACGAGCTAGTCAAGTAGAGGCTTACTAGGGACAGGTTGTGGTTATGTATTCACACATGTATTACGATTTCCGGACAATACAATTATAGCATGAATAATAGACAATTACCATGAACAAAGAAATATAATAATAACCATTTATTATTGCCTCTAGGGCATATTTCCAACAGTCTCCCACTTGCACTAGAGTCAATAATCTAGTTACATTGTGATGAATCGAACACCCATTGCGTCCTGGTGTTGATCATGTTTTGCCCTAGGGAGAGGCTTAGTCAACGGATCTGCTACATTCAGGTCCGTATGTACTTTACAAATATCTATGTCTCCATTTTGAACACTTTCACGAATGGAGTTGAAGCGACGCTTGATATGCCTGGTCTTCCTATGAAACCTGGGCTCCTTGGCAAGGGCAATAGCTCAAGTGTTGTCACAGAAGAGAGTCATTGGGCCCGACGCATTGGGAATCACCCCTAGGTCGGTAATGAACTCCTTCATCCAGACTGCTTCCTGTGCTGCCTCTGAGGCTGCCATGTACTCCGCTTCACATGTAGATCCCGCCACGACGCTTTGCTTGCAACTGCACCAGCTTACTGCTCCTCTATTCAAAATATACACGTATCCGGTCTGTGACCTTGAGTCATCCAGATCTGTGTCGAAGCTAGCGTCGACGTAACCCTTTACGACTAGCTCTTCGTCACCTCCATAAACGAGAAACATATCCTTAGTCCTCTTCAGGTACTTCAGGATATTCTTGACCGCTGTCCAGTGTTCCTTGCCGGGATTACTTTGGTACCTTCCTACCAAACTTACGGCAAGGTTTATATCAGGTCTGGTACACAGCATGGCATACATAATAGACCCTATGGCCGAGGCATAGGGGATGACACTCATCTGTTCTATATCTTCTGCCGTGGTCGGGCATTGAGCCGTGCTCAATTGCACACCTTGCAATACAGGCAAGAACCCCTTCTTGGACTGATCCATATTGAACTTCTTCAATATCTTGTCAAGGTATGTACTCTGTGAAAGACCAATGAGGCGTCTTGATCTATCTCTATAGATCTTGATGCCTAATATATAAGCAGCTTCTCCAAGGTCCTTCATTGAAAAACACTTATTCAAATAGGCCTTTATACTTTCCAAGAATTCTATATCATTTCCCATCAATAGTATGTCATCCACATATAATATGAGAAATGCTACAGAGCTCCCACTCACTTTCTTGTAAACACAGGCTTCTCCATAAGTCTGTGTAAACCCAAACGCTTTGATCATCTCATCAAAGCGAATGTTCCAACTCCGAGATGCTTGCACCAGCCCATAGATTGAGCGCTGGAGCTTGCACACTTTGTTAGCATTCTTAGGATCGACAAAACCTTCCGGCTGCATCATATACAACTCTTCCTTAAGGAAGCCGTTAAGGAATGCCGTTTTGACGTCCATCTGCCATATCTCATAATCATAGTATGCGGCAATTGCTAACATGATTCGGACGGACTTCAGCTTCGCTACGGGTGAGAAAGTCTCATCGTAGTCAACCCCTTGAACTTGTCGATAACCCTTAGCGAGAAGTCGAGCTTTGTAGATGGTCACATTACCATCTGCGTCCGTCTTCTTCTTAAAGATCCATTTGTTTTCTATGGCTCGCCGCTCATCGGGCAAGTCAGTCAAAGTCCATACTTTGTTTTCATACATGGATTCTATCTCGGATTTCATGGCTTCTAGCTATTTGTCGGAATCCGGGCCCGCCATCGCTTCTTCATAGTTCGAAGGTTCACCGTTGTCTAACAACATGATTTCTAGGACAGGGTTGCCGTACCACTCTGGTGCGGAACGTGTCCTTGTGGACCTACGAAGTTCAGTAACTTGATCTGAAGTTTCATGATCATCATCATTAACTTCCTCCCCAATCGGTGTAGGCACCACAGGAACATTTTCCCGTGCTGCGCTACTTTCCGGTTCGGAAGGGGTGACTATCACCTCATCAAGTTCCACTTTCCTCCCACTCAATTCTTTCGAGAGAAACTCCTTCTCTAGAAAGGACCCGTTCTTGGCAACGAAGATCTTGCCTTCGGATCTGAGGTAGAAGGTATACCCAATAGTTTCCTTAGGGTATCCTATGAAGACGCATTTTTCCGATTTGGGTTCGAGCTTTTCAGGTTGAAGTTTCTTGACATAAGCATCGCATCCCCAAACTTTTAGAAACGACAGCTTAGGTTTCTTCCCAAACCATAATTCATACGGTGTCGTCTCAACGGATTTCGACGGAGCCCTATTTAAAGTGAATGCGGCAGTCTCTAAAGCATAACCCCAAAATGAGAGCGGTAAGTCGGTAAGAGACATCATAGATCGCACCATATCCAATAGAGTGCGATTACGACGTTCGGACACACCATTTCTCTGAGGTGTTCCAGGCGGCGTGAGTTGTGAAACTATTCCACATTTCCTTAAGTGTGTACCAAATTCGTGACTTAAATATTCTCCACCACGATCTGATCGTAAGAATTTTGTTTTACTGTCACGTTGATTCTCAACTTCACTCTGAAATTCCTTGAACTTTTCAAAGGATTCAGACTTGTGTTTCATTAGGTAGACATACCCATATCTACTTAAATCATCAGTGAGAGTGAGAACATAACGATATCCTCCGCGAGCCTCAACACTCATTGGACCACACACATCGGCATGTATGATTTCCAATAAGTTGGTTGCTCGCTCCATTGTTCCGGAGAACGGAGTCTTGGTCATCTTACCCATGAGGCATGGTTCGCACGTGTCAAATGATTCGTAATCAAGAGACTCCAAAAGTCCATCTGCATGGAGCTTCTTCATGCGCTTGACACCAATGTGACCAAGGCGGCAGTGCCACAAGTATGTGGGACTATCGTTATCAACCTTACATCTTTTGGTTTCACACTATGAACATGTGTAACATCACGTTCGAGATTCATCAAAAATAAACCATTGACCAGCGGGGCATGACCATAAAACATTTCTCTCAAATAAATAGAACAACCATTATTCTCGGATTTAAATGAGTAGCCATCTCGAATTAAACGAGATCCAGATACAATGTTCATGCTCAAAGCTGGCACTAAATAACAATTATTGAGGTTTAAAACTAATCCCGTAGGGAGATGCAGAGGTAGCGTTCCGACGGCGATCACATCGACCTTGGAACCATTCCCGACGCGCATCGTCACCTCGTCCTTCGCCAGTCTCCGTTTATTCCGTAGTTCCTGTTTTGAGTTACAAATATGAGCAACCGCACCGGTATCAAATACCCAGGAGCTACTACGAGTACTGGTAAGGTACACATCAATTACTAGTATATCACATATACCTTTGGTGTTGCCGGCCTTCTTCTTGTCTGCTAAGTATTTGGGGCAGTTCCGCTTCCAGTGACCACTTCCCTTGCAATAAAAGCACTCAGTCTCGGGCTTGGGTCCATTCTTTGACTTCTTCCCGGTAACTGGCTTACCGGGCGCGGCAACTCCCTTGCCGTCCTTCTTGAAGTTCTTCTTACCCTTGCCCTTCTTGAACTTAGTGGTTTTATTCACCATCAACACTTGATGTTCTTTTCTGATCTCTACCTTAGCTGATTTTAGCATTGAATATACCTCGGGAATGGTCTTTTCCATCCCCTGCATATTGTAGTTCATCACAAAGCTCTTGTAGCTTGGTGGAAGCGACTGGAGGATTCTGTCAATGACCGCGTCATCCGGGAGATTAACTCCCAGCTGAGACAAGCGGTTGTGCAACCCAGACATTCTGAGTATGTGCTCACTAACAGAACTGTTCTCCTCCATTTTACAGCTGAAGAACTTGTCGGAGACATCATATCTCTCGACCCGGGCATGAGCTTGAAAAACCAGTTTCAGCTCCTCGAACATCTCATATGCTCCATGTTTCTCAAAACGCTTTTGGAGACCCGGTTCTAAGCTGTAAAGCATGCCGCACTCAACGAGGGAGTAATCATCAGCACGCGGCTGCCAAGCGTTCATAACGTCTTGGTTCTCAGGGATTGGTGCTTCACCTAGCGGTGCTTCTAAGGCATAATCTTTCTTGGCTGCTATGAGGATGATCCTCAGGTTCCGGACCCAGTCCGTATAGTTGCTGCCATCATCTTTCAGCTTGGTTTTCTCTAGGAACGCGTTGAAATTGAGGACAACGTGGGCCATTTGATCTACAATACATAGTGTAAAGATTTAGACTAAGTTCATGATAATTAAGTTCATATAATCAAATTATTTAATGAACTCCCACTCAGATAGACATCCCTCTAGTCATCTAAGTGAAACATGATCCGAATTCGACTAGGCCGTGTCCGATCATCACGTGAGACGGACTAGTCAAGATCGGTGAACATCTCCATGTTGATCGTATCTTCTATACGACTCATGCTCGACCTTTCGGTCCTCCGTGTTCCGATGCCATGTCTGTACATGCTAGGCTCGTCAAGTGAACCTAAGTGTATTGCGTGTGTTCCGAGGCCATGTCTGTACATGCTAGGCTCGTCAACACCCGTTGTATTCGAACGTTAGAATCTATCACACCCGATCATCACGTGGTGCTTCGAAACAACGAACCTTCGCAACGGTGCACAGTTAGGGTGAACACTTTCTTGAAATTATTATAAGGGATCATCCTACTTGCTACCGTCGTTCTAAGCAAATAAGATGCAAAAACATGATAAACATCACATGCAATCAAATAGTGACATGATATGGCCAATATCATCATGCTCCTTTGATCTCCATCTTCGGGGCACCATGATCATCTTTGTCACCGGCATGACACCATGATCTCCATCATCATGATCTCCATCATTGTGTCTTCATGAAGTCGTCACGCCAACGATTACTTCTACTTCTATGGCTAACGCGTTTAGCAATAAAGTAAAGTAATTTACATGGCGTTTATTTAATGACACGCAGGTCATACAAAATAATAAAGACAACTCCTATGGCTCCTGCCGGTTGTCATACTCATCGACATGCAAGTCGTGATTCCTATTATAAGAATATGATCAACCTTAGAGGCCGCATCACTGCCGAGTTGCTCTCGGAGTTCGTGGGCCTCTGGGTCAAGATTGAAGCGGCGACGATGCTGTCGGACGGGCACGACGAATTCTCGTGGACTCCCTCCGCAAGCGGCTGCTACTCCTCGGCCTCGGCCTACTGATTGCAGCTCCTTGGATCCTCCTCATCCCCGATCATCGACTCAGTCTCGAGAGCTTTTGCCCCGGCTAAGTGCAAGCTCCATGCATGGCTCTTCTCCATTGGCAGGTTGCTCATGGCTGACAGGCTCATGAAGAGGCGGTGGCCAAACTGCTACTTCTGTCCGCTTTGCAGGAGAAATCTTGAAACGGATGACCACCTCTTCATCGACTGCGCATGGTCGCGTGATCTGTGGCAAGCGTTCGCCATTCGCTTTCGCTGTACTTCCCAACCTGCTACGTGGCCTTCGCAGCCTCCCCTGGCTGACTGGATCCAGGGTCTGCCAACTGGGAGGGACTGCGCGTCTGTAAAACGTGGCAGATCCATCACTCTTCTGACCCTTTGGCACATTTGGAAGGAGCCGAATGATAGAATCTTCCGCGACGTGGACAAATCTACAGCCCAGGTGCTAGGAGCTGTCTCAGATGATCTTACCGAATGGGTTTTAGCTGGGGGTGCCCATCTGATGCCGCGAGAGTAGCACTAGGGCAGACCGCTGTTCTTTTTCCTCTTTTTCTTCTCTTTTTCCCCTTCGCCAGCCTCTGTACAGTTGGCGCCCTTCCGCCGTTCCTCTATAAATGCAATCGCAGTTCTCCTGCGCTTCGGCAAAAAAAACTATGCCGGTAGGTATTACTCCAACTTTTGTCAGGTGAGCTTTGCCAAGCATGTCAGGCCTAAACCTGTGTTTTCTGGCAAAAACTACAAATTTGACCTGCAGACGATTTTTTTACAAAATGAACTGTTCTTGAAAAAAATTCACTTCGCTGACCCTTTCGTGTAGCGCCCGACAGCCAGGCGCCACACTACACTATACAGCGCCTGACTAACAGACGCTACACGTCTATCCTATGTCACACCTTGGACTGCCTGAAAATTCCTAAGTCAATGTGCAACGCCTAAGAGCTAAGCACTACACTGTATAGTGTAGGGCCTAGCGTCTAGGCGCTGCACTAACAACTACACGAGTGACAAAGCAAGATCGTGTACCGACGCACTACACGCAACGGACGGATCACCAAATCACGTGCATGCATGCCGTGTGCGTGCATACGGCCACAGCCTCGTAGGGCCTACAGCAACGTACTGCATGCATGAGTGTCGTGTGCTTGTTTGGATATTTCGTGCTGCTAAATGCGAATCCTTTTAATTAACTGGACATCGGTGTAGCGCCTAGGCGCTAGACGCTACACTATCCTAGCTCTTAGACGTTGCATATTAACTTAGAATTTTCAGGCAGTTCGAGGTTTGACGCTGGCTAAGTGTGTAGTGCCTGTCAGTCAGGCGCTGTACAGTGTAGTGTGACCTTTGATGTCGGGCGTTACATGAAAGGGTCAGCTGAGTGAATTTTTTTCAAGAAAAGTTTATTTTATGAAAAAAATTCGTCTATAGGTTAAATTTATAGTTTTTCCTTCTAGTAGTGGTGACTTAAACCTGACCTAGCCTTGCCTTATCCGCAGCCCAAAAAGTGCAGCTACCACTCTTAAGCTGATGGCCCCGCCGGATACTTTGTTAGGCCCCGTACAATGCAAGGCGCTTAGAAAATTAAATCAATGTTTTTTAAGCATTGATGCTTATTTATGAAGGTTAGACACTTAATTCGGTGTCTCTTCTGTAGAAATAGACACTGATGCTTCAGAAAAATCTGATTTACTTTTCTAAACACCTCTCTAAGCATCTAATATTGTATAAGGTCTTAGTGTTTTGACATGCGACGCTAATTAACAACCACTTCATCAAGTCTGATCGTGGATAGGGCACTTGCACTGGTGCACGTCCAAGTCCGTTGCTTTAGGGCAACTCCAACGCTAGACCCCATCATGTCCGGCTGCGTCCGTTTGGTCCCAAACGGACACACGACCCAGCCCAACGCGTGATCCAATCCTCAAGAATTGTCCGTTTTCGATCGGGCTCGACCCATTTCAGGCGCATAGTTGGGCAACTTTGCGGTCGCGCGAACAACGAACGGACCAGCACACGTCCTCTCCGCGTCCGTGTCGGGCCCGGATGTCGGTCGTCCAACTACCTCCCAACGTTCGTAGTCAATGCGCACGGGTGGTTGGGCCCGCAAGTTAGCCACACAGACGCCCCCGGCCACGTCCTTTTTTATGGGCAAGCCATGGACTTCCACTCGCCATCCCCATCCACTTCCCCACCACTACCTCCCCCATCGGAGACACCGAATACCCTAGCCACCGTGACCTCGCTCCCCCACCGGCCATGGGGTTCTAGAAGTGGCACACAGGCAAGAAGGCCAAGCACGACCACGAGGCAGGCTCGTCTTCTGGTAGCACGGCTACCCACTCCACCTCTCCGGTGTCGTTCTCCATCTCCCCTCCGACGGCCGCGCCATGCTTCCGGCCCTACGTCAAAGCCAAGGTGTGCGGCCGCGCATGGATCCGTGGCCTGACGCTGACGCTGTCTCCCTCCCCATCGCCGCCACCCCAGCAACCTCCCGCCATGGCTGCCGAGGAGGAGGAGCGGCTACTGCAGGCCGTCATGGAGGACTCCGAGAGGGAGTACATGCGCCAGCAGGAGGAGGAGTGACAGGGCCTGCAGTATATGCTTGAGCTCTCGGCCTCCGGGGACGTGTACGTCCTGGAGCTGGACGTCAAGCAGGAGGTCAATTAGGAGCCCGAAGAGGAGCGTGCATGGGCGCCGTTCTCGTCACCCCAGCACCGCCGCCATCGCCTCCTCCATCGCCTGTACAGTACGGCCCTGGCCCAATCTGGGGGCCGCTATCGCACCTTTGGACGCCCCCACTCTACATTGATCTGACGAGCGACGATGAGGATGGTGGCGCCTGAAGACGGCGGTTGTGACAGCAACAACGACGACGGCGAGGTCTACTACGGCGTGCGGGCGGCCGCATTATCTTTTGCTTTTTTTTTTGTTTTATGTTAATAAAACTAAGTGATGTGGTTGGGCCATGAGGACGGTAGACTGTTAAATATGCTTTTAAGTTTTTTATACTATGTTAAAATGCCTTATTTTAGCTTTTGCATGTGTTTTTTTCATGTGTCCACTGCAGACAAGTTGCGGTTGGGGCTGCGCGTTGGGCGTCTCGACGCCAGGCCGGCCCGACACAGACATCCGTCTCCCCATTCCCACTCTAAACAGACAAAATTCAAACAGACATCCATATGGGGTTTAGGGTTGGAGTTGGCCTTACGCCTTGTCGTGGGGTTCGTGGGTTGACGAGCCAGAGACCCGGTTTCTCGTCTCCATCGACCATACGGACCAGCATGACAAAGAAAATCAGGCCTCAGCAATGATTCCGAGGAGGATTCGGTGCACCCACTCTCCTCCTGGCATTCTTTGCTCACGCGCCCATGCTCACTCCTCCTGATCACGTCATCCACGAGTACTAGTAAGTGTTCGATCACGTCTGGTGAAGTACAGTTCGGACGCCCCGTACGCAATCTGTTCGCGCGGCGTCCGCAGGAGCAGCCTCAACCACTCCGTGTTAAGCAAGCAGTGCTGTAGTAAAATCAGCCAATGGCACCTGGACAAGCATTTAATGATGGCAACGTTTGAAAATCGAGATCGATCGTCAAAAAGTGGCTGCAGCTACCGGGCTCCAGGGCTCCTGGTATTTGAAATTTTTGAAAAACCCATTTTCGTTGCTTAAAAAAATCTTATATCAAATATGTGAATACATACACACATTCATAAGGCCTGGTAAAAAGCTGAAAAAGAAATACTTCGTATTTTGGGAAATACAGAAAAGAAAAATTTCTGACAGAAAATGGCACACCTTTTCTCCTATATAGTGTCAGAAATTTGTTTTTTATAGCCCAGAACAAAACAAGATTTCTACCAAAACTTGCCACGGGTATTCGGAATGTGTACATGTATCCCCACGAAATTTTTTACATTTTTTTGAAACTTTAAAAATACAAATTTCAAAATGTTTAAATATAGGAAGGAGTGGAGCTCGGGTGTTGCAATCCCTCACTCGATCGATCGTGAACTACCGGTGACACCTCTACCGGTGATGACGATCGATCTCCGGTTGGATGGATCCAGATGTCAACCTTTCCCCGGCGCCCTGTTGTAGTACTGCTGCCGGTACAGGAACAAGGCGATCTTCTCGTGTGCAAAGGTTGATACGGGGCAGAAGTGTAGTTAATATCGCGTGGGGTAACCCATTACTCTGATCGATGGAGCAGCACAGCTGCTTCCCTGCCTGGGATTTTGAACTTCCCGGAGCGTACGAGTGTGCTAGCAGTAGATTAGACTTAACCACGGGTGTCGGCCAAAGAGATATAGAGTTAGATTTCTGCGAATATGGACAAATGTTTGATTGTTGGCAAAAAAAAAAAATTGATGCTCGAAAAATGATATTGAATGTTTACTACAAAAGGAATCAAGGATACGTAGCCGTCGCCGCCTGCTAGCACAGAGAACCATAACTTCGACATGATGTGGACGGTGATCCTGTTGGTGCCAGAGCGGTGAGTATTAGAGAGGGTGGGAGCAAAGAGGAAGAGGAGTGGTGCGGTGTAGACGGTGTGAGAGCCCTCTTAAATAGACCCAGCTAGGCCAGGCGAAGGGACGAGAAGTCGGCTTCAATGTGGCGCAGCGGCCAGAGTTGGCTTCACGATGGTTGCGTCGTCATTGAAGCGATGCCGCCCACTGGTCCGGTCACGTCGCTCTAACTGGCATCAATACCGTGGAGTCACGTCCGTCCTAGTGCGTCGTTGACTGGCATGAATGCACAACAAACGCTCCAAGTGAAGAGGATTCTGGGTGGGACCACGGTGTGAGACGCACTTGCATGCGGTCTTGATGCTCGTGAGCCCGTCCTGATTTAGGTCCGGTTTACAAAAAAAAACGGACATCCACACTAGTCCATGAACCAACGAGGTACTACGTGAATGACAAACTACATTCGAACCACTCGATCGATTTTAGGGTCGAGAGAGCGCAGCCTGCTGCTTGCCCGGCTGAACACGCCTCCTCGCCGCATTTAAACGGCCAGAGACTTCTATTAAACTCGCGCGTGTGCCAAGAAACCTACTCCGCCCACACGTCCGTTCGCCAGCCGCCTGTCATTATACACAACGCCGGTTGGCTCTGGCCGCCCCCCGGTATTTAAACGATGCCAGACGTTGGGCAAAAATCACAGCACACTCCGCTCCCGTCTCCTTCTTGCACATCATTTTCTTCGGAAGCTCCATGGCATCTCGCGAGCAGGAAGCCGAGTTCTCCGGCATACAAGTTGGCTGGGTGGCCTGTCGAGCCCGCCAGATACTACCCACACAACTCTCTATTCCGCCGCCCTCGACGGTCCAGATGGCTGCATGCCAGCTCGCGGAGGAAGAAGCTCTTCAGCAACTCGCCTCTCTATGCCAGCTCGCTGAGGAGTGGCATGTTGCTCTAGGCTGGCACGAGATGGACCATGGTGACACAATCATTGTGGCTGCCGTGGACAACGTTGTATCGCACCTCTCCTCTCGTGTCTGCGACCGTGCCATCCATCGTCAACGTGCCGTGACTGCGCCCTGCCGGTGAAGGTCGGCGACGCGGGGTCCAGCGCGTCCGCACTCGTCAAGGTCATCAAGGAGAAGTAGAACACGGGAGGTCACCGCCGCTTGGGTCCCATGAAGTCCACCGCCGAAGCGACGCCGGCGTACACAACCGGTGTCTTGCCCGGTTGCAGGCCATCGTCTTCCCCTCCCCCTCCTGCTCAAGCACGTTGCAGCGGTTCCACTCCGATGACCGGCGTTGTCGAACATGGGAGATCGAGCCGCCTTTTGCGCTGAAGCATATACCTCTGGGGCTCATGGCAGTCTGACGAGCGGACTGCCGGACATGGGAAGACAAAAGGGATTCGTCGCGGCCGGCCGTAGACTAGTGTAGTGTATCCGTGTCACGGGAATGGAGCTCCGCGCGGCCGAACGTGGACATATTTTAACGGTTTTACTTAAAATATGTCCAAAATGTAACGATTCTTGTCTGGTAAGTACGAAATCCGTTGTGTTTGCATGAATTTTATTCGATTTGTTGAAAATAATGTTTAAAATGTATACGGCCTGATTGGATGGTGTCTTTCCGCATTCTTGTCCGCGGACCGATTCTTATTAATTATGGAGATGCAAGAGGAAAATTACGAGTCGCCGGTAAAGATGCCCTTATAACGTGGACTTGTCACGCAGCGGCGGCCGGGCGGGGCGGCGCCTCACATGAGTCAGAAGTGCACGCGCGCGGCAGACAGACGGCGGACGGCACTATCGCGACGGCGCCACCCACGACTGGCTCGCGTGGCCGGAGAAAAAGGTAGGCCTCGCCACATGCGCGCGCGTGCTGTTTTTTTGGCCGCGAGCCTGACCTGACCACCAAAGTCGACGATGGAAAACTACGGCATGCGACAGAAAACTACGGCAGGAGGCATGTTGGTTGTTTGACCTGGAAAACAGGGAGAACCCCATCGCCACTCGCTCCTGTGATCGCGGACGGAAAAACAGGGCTCTGGCCCAGCCAAAAAGAAAAACCGATGGTGCATGGTACACCGGTCAGCAAGAGAAAAATACTGGTTATGTTGGTTAAACTAAAAAGCAATTACATAACGTTTTTTGAACTAAACCGATGGTGCATGGTACACAAAATACTGGTTATGCTGGTTTTAAACTAAAAAGTAATTATAACTTTGTTCGAAAGGCAGGGGAGAAAACCGGCACGAGCTAGTGTTTGATGAGGTAGAGTGTGCAGTGCGGATGCCACACTCGTGGTACTCTTTTTGTCAGCGTATATGTGTAGAGTATACATGCATGCACCGACGAGTGGTCAAATTTAATGTTTTGACTCTTTTGGCAAAGTTAAGCCGGATATGACCTCGGTTTCAAAATAAACAAAAAAAGTTGAGATCTGACCGTTTTTCCTACTGCCTGGGTCGACGGCGGTAGGGTATAACTGCCTACCGTCGGGGCACCGGCGAATAGGCAACTTATCCACGTCAGCTATGGTAAACGGCCCATTACCTGTGCCGTCACCAATGCCCCCGGCGGTTGGCTGTTATACCCTACCGCCATCGACCCTGGCGGTGGGGTTTGAACAGTTATAAGCCGCGGGGGGCGGCTGGCGGGGCCTGCCAACCCAACTCCCATCTTCCTCCAACCGCCCCGAAGAACAGAGGGGGAGGCGGCTCTCTCCTTCACTCCTCCCTTTGATCTCTTCCGTTTCTTCACCGTTCTTGCAGGCCGAGATGGCTCCACGACGCGAGAAGTAAGCTCCTTCGATCCCTCCAAGTAGTTTTAGTCAAAAAGCTATAGTTTTGATGCATTTTTGGCACAAGATGAACCATAGTTCATCTAGTAGTTTTAATTTTTGTTGATTCTAGGTTTATTTGGAATGAATGATTCAATATGATGGATGTGTTGAAAATGAACCCTAGTTCATATTGTAGTAACTAGTTTTGTTGATTCTATCTAGTTTGAACATGAACCGTAATTCATATTATAGCTTTTTTAGAATAAATAATTGTTGTTTGATAAAAAATGATTGATGTTGGTTCAATATGATTGATGTTGGATAAATATGATGGTCATAGCTTATGCTAATGTTGATTATATCTTTATTTAGAATATTTGAATATGCTAGATATTCCAATGTTGATAAATGATTCATATGCATATATGCATATTTCAGTTGTTGTTGTGGTATTGCTATATTTAAAATGAATGCATATGCATATATGTGTGGATGTTTATGTTTAGAAAGATGAATGCATTTAGATTAATATGCACATATGCACATTTGGTATTGCTATATTTAGAGTAATGATTGTTGATGAATGAATGTGATGCATATATATAGATGCGTGGATTAGATGTTTTATTCAATTTGGAACGTATTTCTTACTTATGTTGTTGTCAAAAATTTAACTTGAATTGGCAATTGTTTTAGGAGGGCCCCCCTTGCTCCGAACATAGGCACTAAGTACACCATGCTTGACTTTGCGTTCGACAACGGTCATCATGCCCGTTTTATCGAGAATGGAGTGGTAATAACTATGATCAAGTTCTTGCACCAAAATTTTGGCTTCGCAAAAGTAAGTTACTAACTATTTTCGTCTACATTTTGACAGATGCTACCGCTATTGCGTGTGAGGATCACACGAAGGCCTGTCAGATGCAATATGACCCCGCTTCGAGCCGTACTTCAGGAGAGCCGAGCTGCTGCATTTTGTGCTTTAGTTCAAGCGTGCGCCAGCGATGCTCGTCCACTCAGCTCTCACAGCCTTGGCGTACCATTGACGGGCCAAGACGCACACTTTCCATCTCCCATGTGGTGAGACGACGCTGACCCTCGAGGACTTCGGCATGATCACGACCCTAACGCTCCAGGGCCACTGTCTCACTGGGCGAGTGAACAGGAACAACTGGCGGCAGAGGGTTGTCGCACTCATCAGTGATTGCCCCGCCTCTTTGGATAACCGAACATACGGTGTACCACTGATGTGGATCTAGAACAACCAGTTTGGATGCCTGCAAGATGCCGATGTGCGGGATTGTGGAGCAGTACAAGATGGCCTACTTGTGGTATCTTCTGACAGATATCATGTTTCCAGATTGCTCGGGGGACATTGCCCAATGGATGTATCTGGACTTCCTGGCCGACTGGGAGGCATGGTACAACTGGGGGTCTACCCGCCTCGCGTACCTTCACCGTTCAGTAAGAAGATATCTCAATATTCGTTTATAGATGTATGTATGCTGCTTTGAATTGTGTCATCTAATCACAAATTGGCATTTGTAGCTGGATAATGCAACGCAGAGTACCGAAGCTACGTATGGTATGTGTGGATGTGGCTGGGCCCTCTCAATTTGGATGTGGGAGTGGTTGTCGGTGGTCCGTCCTGAGAAAGATATCCGGCGTCCATGGACGGAGTATGGCAAAGAAGTCGAAAATACTCGATACCCGACCGCCGCGTACTCTTGTGGGACATGGTTAAAGTCTTCACAGGCAAGGCCATCGCGTTGTATAAGGTCTTCACCAACGAGCTGGACAACCTGACATATCACCAGGTATACCTCATGCTAGTGTTTTCTTGTAGCCACTTTCATGGTTGCTTACCAATCTTTTCGTAGGTTAACCGGTGGCCATATCACGACAGAGAATGGGGTTTCGAGATAATCGTGATGTGCACTCAGGACATGCCTGTCTGGCGGGCTATTGTCCCATTGATATGCATGTACGCTGTCGAGTGACACTTACCACAGTGCGCGGCCTTACAATTTGGTATATTGCAACACACCGCACCGAAGGAAATCGACACCGGTGGTTTCGACCTTCACTGGCGAGTACCGTGTTTTTGTATGTTTGTTGTTCTTATGTTTTTATGTTTTATTGTTTCTTATGCCTTGGAGGAAGAGTATGAAGAATTGTCTACCGATATCGAATTGGGGAAAAGAGCACGCAGAGTACATGAAAGCGTGGGACGAGAGGAGGTATCTCAAAGACTGGGAGATGAGAGGGGTTGTCTGGGATGCGTACCATCAACACATGATTTGGTATGACGATGGCGTGAAGTACCGTGTGGGCTTGAGGCCACAGTGGACAGCAACCGATATCACATCACTACGGGCGGATGACCCCGATGATGAAGCCTACAATGCAAACAACAAAGAGATCAAAGGTGAGTTTAGGGAGTATGCACCCCCGATGAACATAGTGGTAAGTTGTGTTCAATTGTTTCAATCCGACATTTGAATGAGAGTCTACTTTAGTCATTGTCACTAACTTATTCATGATGCTGACATTTGCAGGCTTCAGCGTTGAACAGAAGCATTTTCGATGGCTCGGATGTGCTACGTTATGACCCTGGGACCGAGGAATCTGACAGCACGCTGCGGGGAGCGGTGAAGGTAAGTTTGAGCCTCCTAGCCGTAGGTTCGAATAACCACAAATTTGTAGGTATCAAGACTGGCTCCTCAGACCAACACTAGTGTTTTATGCGTATTTTGTCCTCACTCGTGCGCACCCGGGACCAACTTCCTGGTCGGTCGCCCATCCTAGAATTACTCCAAGCCAAGCACGCTTAACTTTGGAGTTCTTTTTGAATGGGCTCCCGAAAGAAGAAATTCCTTATTGATATGAGTAGTCTATCATTCCTATTAAGCCAATCTCTCACATACATGCCCACTCAAAGGAACCGACGTCCTCATCGGCCCATCATGAACATTCCCTCTTGGCACACGTATCTGCGTCCAGTCCGGCACATGTGCCATGCCGTGTGCCACAACGGGCTACACACGCCATGCACCACATGCCCGCGCACCTGACCCACACATGTTCGTGTAACCATGAGGATTGGCTCTAATACCAATTGTAATGCCCCGTTACGCTTGGCGGGGTCAAGATAGGCCCTACAGACCAACACTAGTCTTTCATGCGCACTTTGTCCTCATTCGTGCGCACCCGGACCAACTTCCCGGTCGGTCACCCATCCAAGAGTTACTCCAAGCCAAACACGCTTAACTTTGAAGTTCTTTTCCAATGGGCTCTCGGAAAAGAAGGAATTCCTTGTTGATATGAGTAGTCTATCATTCCGATTAAGCCAGGTTGTCACAACCATGTTTTTGTCACTTTACTAGTATAGTATTTGTCACTACTAGATTCGTAACCCTAAATTTGATCCATATCGTGTTCTTGTTTATTTGTTATTGCAGAAGTTCATGAACCGTTGTCGCAAGCTAGTGGGCATGCTTGGGTGCGTTAGCTCGGCTGATGTGCATGTTCTTGGACCGTCAACACGTACCCTCACTTCATCGAGCCATGCCGACAGAGGTTCCTCTAGCCGTGCCGCCTCGTCGTCTCACATTGTTGAGGAGGACGAGGAAGATGAAGAAGAATATGAGGAGCAAGCCGAGGGAGAAGAGGAAGGGGGTGGCTACGAGGAGTACGACGAGGATGACATACCTCCACCCACTCAGCCATCCCAGGACAAAAGGGGGAAACCGCCAAAGAAGGCATGGAAGAGTCGATCCCCATTTCTCACAGAGCGTGCTCGTCATCGCCGAACAACAACGCAAGAAACCCACTCAAAGAGAAACGAGGAGTGCATCGCCAAGAGGGGGAGAAAGTGATATGATCATGTAGAAGTACTTGCTTTATGTTGAGCTGAATGGAGACTTGTTGGCTAGGTTGAACGGCTTGTTATCATCGAATTGCTAAACTATTTACTATGTTGGACATGTAAACCTATTTGCTATGTTTGATCTGTTGAACTATCCTTTATATCGATGTGTGATGCATATTATGATGTGTGAGATTGATGACCCACAAGTATAGGGGATCTATCGTCGTCCTATCGATAAGTAAGAGTGTCGAACCCAACGAGGAGCAGAAGGAAATGACAAGCGGTTTTCAGTAAGGTATTCTCTACAAGCACTGAAATTATCGGTAACAGATAGTTTTGTGATAAGGTAATTTGTAACAGGTAACAACCAATAAAAGTAAACAAGGTGCAGCAAGGTGGCCCAATCCTTTTTGTCAAAGTACAAGCCTGGACAAATTCTTATATCAAGGAAAACGCTTCCGAGGACACATGGGAATTATCGTCAAGCTAGTTTTCATCATGCTCATATGATTCGCGTTCGTTACTTTGATAATTTGATATGTGGGTGGACCGGTGCTTGGGTACTGCCCTTCCTTGGACAAGCATCCCACTTATGATTAACCACTCTCGCAAGCATCCGCAACTACGAAAGAAGAATTAAGGTAAACCTAACCATAGCATGAAACATATGGATCCAAATCAGCCCCTTACGAAGCAACGCATAAACTAGGGTTTAAGCTTCTGTCGCTCTAGCAACCCATCATCTACTTATTACTTCCCAATGCCTTCCCCTAGGCCCAAACAATGGTGAAGTGTCATGTAGTCGACGTTCACATAACACCACTAGAGGAAAGACAACATACATCTCATCAAAATATCGAACGAATACCAAATTCACATGACTACTTATAACAAGACTTCTCCCATGTCCTCAGGAACAAACGTAACTACTCACAAATCATATTCATGTTCATAATCAGAGGGGTATTAATGTGCATAAAGGATCTGAACATATAATCTTCCACCGAATAAACCAACTAGCATCAACTACATGGAGTAATCAACACTACTAGCAACCCACAGGTACCAATCAGAGGTTCTGAGACAAAGATCGGATACAAGAGATGAACTAGGGTTTGAGAGGAGATGGTGCTGGTGAAGATGTCGATGGGGATTGACCCCCTCCCGATGAGAGGATTGATGGTGATGACGATGGTGACGATTTCCCCTCCCGGAGGGATGTTTCCCCGGCAGAACAGCTCCGTCGGAGCCCTAGATTTCTGCCAAGGTTCCGCCTCGAGACGGCGGCGCTTCGTCCCGAAAGCTTCCTTCTTATTTTTTTTCAGGGCGAAAGACTTCATATAGCAAAGATGGGCACCGGAGGCCTGCCAGGGGGCCCACGAGACAGGGGGCGCGCCCCCATCCTCGTGGCCAGGGTGTGGCCCCCCTTCAGTTGATTCTTTCGCCAGTATTTTTTATCAATTCCAAAAAGTGCCTCCGTGAAGTTTCAGGACTTTTGGAGTTGTGCAGAATAGGTCTCTAATATTTGCTCCTTTTCCAGCCCAGAATTCCAGCTGCCGGCATTCTCCCTCTTCATGTAAACCTTGTAAAATAAGAGAGAAAAGGCATAAGTATTGTGACATAATGTGTAGTAACAGCCCATAATGCAATAAATATCGATATAAAAGCATGATGCAAAATGGACGTATCAACTCCCCCAAGCTTAGACCTCGCTTGTCCTCAAGCGGAAGCCGATATCGAAAAATATGTCCACATGTTTAGAGATAGAGGTGTCGATAAAATAAAATACGGACATGAGGGCATCATGATCATTCTTAGAATAGCAACATATATATATATATATATATATATATATATATATATATATATACTGTCATATGATTTCTTATGCTGAAGTAACAATCTATTCACAATGTAAAGTATGAACCAGAAACTTCATTGAAAAATAAAAAACTATAATCTCGGTCATTGAAGCAATTGCAATTTATCATAACATCAGAAAGAGTCAATGTAAGAGATTTTCAGCAAGTCCACATACTCAACTATCATTTAGTCTTTCACAATTGGTAACACTCACGCAATACTTATGGGTATGAAGTTTTAATCAGGCACAGAGAAAGATAGGGGCTTATAATTTCGCCTCCCAACCTTTTACCTCAAGGGTAACGTCAACAATAATGCTTTATGAAAACCCACATCTAATTAGATATATATATATATATATATCAGGATCTTTCCAACACATAGTACTTGCCAAAAGATAAAGTGTAAAAAGGAAAAGGTGAAGATCACCATGACTCTTGTATAAGGTGTAAGACAAAAATAAAAGATAGGCCCTTCGCAGAGGGATCAGAGGTTGTCATGTGCTTTTATGGTTGGATGCACGAAATCTTAATGCGAAAGAACGTCACTTTATATTGCCACTTGTGATAGGGACCTTTATTATGCAGTCCGTCGCTTTTATTTCTTCCATATCACAAGCTCGTATAAAGCTTATTTTCTCCACACTAATAGATCATACATATTTAGAAAGCAATTTTTATTGCTTGCAACAATGATAACTTACTTGTAGGATCTTACTCAATCCATAGGTAGATATGGTGGACTCTCATGGCAAAACTGGGTTTAAGGATATTTGGAAGCACAAGTAGTATCTCTACTTAGTGCAAAGAATTTGGCTAGCATGAGGGGGAAAGGCAAGCTCAACATGTTGGATGATCCATGACAATATACTTTATTTTGGATATAAGAAAACATAACCCATTACGTTGTCTTCCTTGTCCAACATCAACCTTTTAGCATGTCATATTTTAATGAGTGCTCACAATCATAAAAGAGGTCCAAGATAGTATATTTATATGTGAGAATCTCTCTTTCTTTATTACTTCTTATTAATTGCAACGATGACCAAAACTATGTTTGTCAACTCTCAACAACTTTTATTCATCACACTCTTTTATATGTGAAGTCATTACTCTCCATAAGATCAATATGATCTCTTTATTTCTTTTTATTCTTTCTTTTATTCTTTAAGATCATAGCAAGATAACTAAGCCCTCGACTCAAGACTAATCTTTATTATATATAGCTCACGGACTCGATTACATAGATAAGGATCAACACAAAAACTCAAAGCTAGATCATACTAAACTTTATTCTACTAGATCAAGATATAACCAAAAGGATCGAACTAAGAAAAACAGTAAAGATAGGAGTGTGATGGTGATACGATACCGGGGCACCTCCCCCAAGCTTGGCAGTTGCCAAGGGGAGTGCCCATACCCATGTGTTTATGTCTCTTTCTTCGGAGGTGGTGATGATGGAGGTGTTGATGACGATGTGTCGCACATCGAGCGTAGGAGATCCTCCAACTTGCGGATAATGCCCTGAGTGCGGTGATATGCTCTTGCAACAAAATATTTTCACGTGTGAGATACTTGTTTTGTATGCGAGCTAGCTCAATCATCTTGAAAGCTTCAATTTCAGTAGGGGTGAGAGGATTGTAGTGGGGTTGAAAGAAGCCTTCTTCTTCTACTGCCGGGACTTGCTCCTCTGCGGCTTCCTTGATCTTTTCACCACCCTTGATTTCCCCGATTTCTTCTCGCTTCGTCTCTATCTTCATTAGCCAAGCATCGTCGCCCACGTTGTTGGAGGAGGGGGACGACATGATGCCTGACCTTGAGAAATTCTGGTAGATAACAGCTCAAAACAAAAACAGAGGATTTCGTCGTGGTACGGTGGTCGAAACCTTCGGGAGATTATATAATGAATTTTTACCGACCAAAAGAAGTACCGTGCAAGAAAACGGAGTCCGAAGGGTACACGAGGTGCCCACGAGGCAGGGGCCCGCCCAGGGGGTAGGGCGCGCCCTCCACCCTCGTGGATGCCTTGTGTCCCTTTCGGACTACTTCTTATTTTCCTATTTTTCCTAAATATTCCAAAACGGAGAAAAATTGCTATTAGAACTGTTTTGGAGTCGGTTTACTTACCGTACCACATACCTGTTCCTTTTCGGAGTCTGAAACGTTCTGGAAAGTGTCCCTTATGTACTCCTCCGGGGTTACGGTGTCAATAACATTGGTTTCAACATTTATGGGATTACCTGAGATATAATGTTTGATTCTATGACCGTTAACCATCTTCGGATTTGTGCCTTCGAAGTTGTTGATTTTTATGGCACCGGAACGATAGACCTCCTCGATAACGTCAGGACCTTCCCATTTAGAGATGAGTTTTCCTGCAAAAAAACTTAAACCAGAGTTGTATAACAAAACATAATCACCTACATTGAACTCACGCTTTTGTATCCTTTTGTCATGCCATCTTTTAACTTTTCTTTAAACAGTTTGGCATTCTCATAGGCCTGGGTTCTCCACTCATCAAGTGAGCTAATGTCAAATAGTCTCTTCTCACCAGCAAGTTTGAAATCATAATTGAGCTCTTTAATGGCCCAATATGCCTTATGTTCTAGTTCAAGAGGTAAGTGACATGCTTTTCCATAAACCATTTTATACAGAGACATACCCATAGGATTTTTATATGCAGTTCTATAGGCCCATAATGCATCATCAAGTTTCTTGGACCAATTCTTTCTAGATCTGTTAACAGTCTTTTGCAAAATTAATTTAAGTTCTCTATTACTCAGTTCTACTTGACCACCAGACTGTGGGTGGTATGGAAATGCAATTCTATGATTAACATCATACTTAGCAAGCATTTGACGAAAGCACCATGAATAAAATGTGAACCACCATCAGTCATTAAATATCTAGGGACTCCAAACCTCGAAAAAATAACTTCTTTAAGCATCTTAATAGAGGTGTTATGATCAACACTACTAGTTGGAATAGCTTCTACCCACTTAGTAACGTAATCAACAACAACTAAAATATGTGTGTACCTAGTAGAGGAAGGAAACGGTCCCATATAATCAAAGCCCCAAACATCAAATGGTTCAATAACAAGTGGATAGTTCATAGGCATTTCTCGACGTCTACTAATATTACCAATTCTTTGACATTCATCTCAAGACAAGACAAACTTACGGGCATCTTTGAAGAGAGTAGGCTAATAAAAACCGGATTGCAATACCTTATGTGCAGTTCTATCTCCAGCGTGGTGTCCTCCATATGCCTTGGAGTGACACTTGCGTAGGATCTGTTCCTGCTCATGCTCAGGTACGCAACATCTAATAACACCATCTACTCCTTTATAAAGGTGTGGATCATCCCAGAAGTAATGTCTTAAATCATGGAAAACCTTTTTCTTTTGTTGGTATGTGAAACTAGGTGGTATAAATTTAGCAACAATGTAATTAGCATAATCAGCATACCATGGAGCAGTACGAGAAGCATTAATGACAGCTAATTGTTCATCAGGAAAGCTATCATCAATAGGTAGTGGGTCATCAAGAACATTTTCTAACCTAGACAAGTTGTCTACAACGGGGTTCTCAGCTCCCTTTCTATCAATAATATGCAAATCAAATTCTTGTAGCAAGAGGACCCATCTAATAAGTCTAGGTTTAGCATATTTCTTTTCCATAAGATATTTAATAGCAGCATGATCTTTGTGAATAGTTACTTTAGAATCAACAATATAAGGTCTGAGCTTATCACAAGCAAATACAACTGCTAAAATTTCTTTTTCAGTAGTAGCATAATTTCTCTGGGCACTGTTTAGAGTTTTATTAGCATATTGTATAACATTTAATTTCTTATCAACTCTTTGTCCTAGAACAGCACCTACAACATAATCACTAGCATCACACATAATTTCAAAGGGTAAATTCCAATCAGGTGGCTGAACAATAGGTGCAGAAATCAAGGCTTTCTTAAGTATTTCAAATGCTTCTACACAATCATCATCAAAGACAATAGGAACATCTTTTTGTAAGAGATTTGTCAGAGGCCTAGAAATTTTTGAGAAGTCTTTAATGAACCTCCTATAAAACCCGGCATGACCAAGGAAACTTCTTATACCTTTAATGTCCTTAGGACACGGCATCTTTTCAATAGCATCAACTTTAGCTTTATCAACTTCAATACTTTTTTCAGAAATTTTATGCCCCAAGACAATACCTTCATTAACCATAAAGTGGCACTTCTCCCAATTCAAGACAAGATTAGTTTCTTCACATCTCTGCAAAACTCGTTCAAGGTTGCTTAAGCAATCATCAAAAGAAGTTCCATACACGGAGAAATCATCCATGAAAACCTCAACAATCTTTTCACAAAAGTCAGAGAATATAGCAGTCATACATCTTTGAAAGGTAGCAGGTGCATTACATAAACCAAAAGGCATACGTCTATAAGCAAACGTACCGAAAGGGTAAGTAAAAGTAGTCTTTTCCTGATCCTCTTTTGACACCGGTATTTGAGAGAAACCAGAATAACCGTCTAGAAAGCAAAAATGTGTATGTTTGGATAATCTTTCTAGCATTTGATCAATAAAAGGTAAAGGGTAATGATCATTTCTAGTAGCTTTATTTAATTTGCGGAAATCAATTACCATTCTATAACCTATAACAATTCTTTGTGGGATCAATTCATCTTTATCATTAGGAACAACAGTAATACCTCCCTTCTTAGGGACACAATGGACATGACTTACCCACTGACTATCAGCAATAGGATAAATTATACCTGCCTCCAGAAGCTTTAGTATTTCATTTCTTACCACTTCTTTCATCTTAGGATTTAACCACCGTTGGTGATCAACAACCGGTTTAGCGTCTTTCTCCAATTTTATTTGGTGCTGGCATAGAGTGGGACTAATGCCCTTAAGATCATCAAGAGTATATCCAATAGCAGCACGGTGCTTCTTCAGAGTTTTCAATAATTTCTCTTCTTCGTGCTCTGAAAGGTTAGCACTAATAATAACAGGATATATCTTCTTTTCATCAAGATAAGCATATTTAAGAGTATCAGGCAATGGTTTAAGCTCAAACACAGGATCACCCTTGGGTGGAGGAGGATCCCCAAGGATTTCAACAGGCAAGTTGTGTTTCAGTAGAGGTCCCTGTTTAAAGAATACTTCATCTATTTCCCTTCTTTCATTCATGAGCATATCATTTTCATGGTCAAGCAAGTATTGTTCTAAAGGATCATTAGGAGGCACGACAATAGAAGCAAGACCAATAATTTCATCTTTACTAGGCAATTCTTTATCATGAGGTTGTCTACAAAATTTAGCAAAATTAAAATCATGAGACATATCCCCTAAACCAACAGTAACAATATCCTTTTCGCAGTCTATCCTAGCATTAACAGTATTCAAGAAGGGTCTACCAAATATAATGGGACAAAAGTCATCTTGCGGGGAACCAAGAACAAGAATATCAGTAGGATATTTAACTTTCCCACACAAGACTTCAACATCTCTAACAATCCCAATTGGTGAAATAGTATCTCTATTGGCAAGTTTAATAGTAACATCAATACCTTCTATTTCAGCAGGTGCAATATCATGCATAATTTCTTTGTATAAGGAATGAGGTATTGCACTCACACTAGCACCCATATCACATAAGCCATGATAACAATGATCTCCTATTTTAATAGAAACAACAGGCATGCCAACAACATGTTTATGTTTACCTTTAGTATCGGGTCTAGCAATTCTAGCAGCTTCATCACAGAAGTAAATAACATGCCCATCAATATTATCGACCAGGAGATCCTTAACCATAGCAATACTAGGTTCAACTTTAATTTGCTCAGGGGGTGTAGGTGTTCTAGCCTAACTCTTACGAACCACGGTCGAAGCTTTAACATGATCCTTTATTCTATCAGGGTAAGGTGGTTTCTCAGTATAAGCGGTAGGAACAATAGGATCAACATTATAAGTGATAGTCTTTTCTTCAACTTTAATAGGTTCAACTACTTTTACTTCAATGGGAGGATGATATTTAAACCACTTCTCCTTAGGGAGATCAACATGAGTAGCAAATGATTCACAGAAAGAAGCTAGTATCTCAGAGCCAAGTCCATATTTAGTGCTAAATTCACGAAAAGCATCGGTATCCATAAAAGATTTAACACAATCAAACTTAGGTGTTATACCTGACTCCTTACCTTCGTCGAGATCCCAATCTTCAGAGTTGCGTTTAATTCTTTCCAATAAATCCCATTTGAATTCAATAGTCTTCATCATAAAAGAACGAGTACAAGAAGTATCGAGCATGGAGCGATTTTTGAGAGAAAGCCGAGCTTAAATTTTTTGAATAATAATTTCTCTTGAGAGCTCATGATTGGGGCATGGATAACATTAACTTAAGCCTCCCCCAAGCTTGAGCGATACTTTCTCCTTCGCGAGGCCAAAAATTATATATATAATTACGATCATGATGAACCAGATGCATAGGATAAAACTTCTGATGAAATTCCAATTTCAATCGGTTGTAGTTCCATGATCCAATATCATCACGTAGCCTAAACCATGTCAATGCCTTCCCCTTCAAAGATAAAGGAAAGACCTTCTTCTTGATAACATCCTCGGGCATACCTGCAAGCTTAAATAATCCACAAACTTCATCCACATAGATTAGGTGCATATCGGGATGTAATGTACCATCTCCTATAAAAGGATTAGCTAGCAGTTTCTCTATCATACCCAAAGGAATTTCAAAGTAAACATTTTCAGTAGGTTGAGGAGCAACTCTTTGCTCTACTGGTCGGGGTGAAGATACCCCGAACAACCCCCTCAAAGGATTACTTTCCATAGTAACAAGTGATAGTAAATTTCAGCACACTATATAAAATTTTCCTTACCAAATTCCACTTACCAAAGGCGCTTAAATCCCCGGCAACGGTGCCAGAAAAGAGTCTTGATGACCCACAAGTATAGGGGATCTATCGTAGTACTTTCCATAAGTAAGAGTGTCGAACCCAACGAGGAGCAGAAGGAAATGACAAGCGGTTTTCAGTAAGGTATTCTCTGCAAGCACTGAAATTATCGGTAACAGATAGTTTTGTGATAAGGTAACACTACTAGGGAAAAGCCTAGCAGTAGCTAAGGTTTTAGGTATATCAGTAGTGCGGGTGCCCGCGCTACTGATACGGCGCTACAACTAACTGGTAGTAGTAGCGCGGGTGCTGTCGGTGTCAAAACCGGCGGATCCCGGGTAGGGGGTCCCGAACTATGCGTCTAAGGTCGATGGTAACAGGAGACAGGGGACACAATGTTTACCCAGGTTTGGGCCCTCTCTATGAAGGTAATACCCTACTTCCTGCTTGATTGATCTTGATGAATATGAGTATTACAAGAGTTGATCTACCACGAGATCGTAATGGCTAAACCCTAGAAGTCTAGTCTGTATGACTATGGTAATGAGTATTCCCCCTTTCCGGACTAAGTCCTCCGGTTTATATAGACACCGGGAGGATCTAGGGTTACAGAAGGTCGGTTACAAAGGAAGGAATCTACATATTCGGTCGCCTAGGTTGCCTTCCACGCCAAGGAGAGCCCCATCCGGATACGGGTGGAGTCTTCGGTCTTCGTGTCTTCACAGCCCATCAGTCTGGCCCATGGCTAACAAGTCGGACACCCGAGGACCCCTTAGTCCAGGACTCCCTCAGTAGCCCCCGAACCAGGCTTCAATGATGAGGTGTCGGGCGTGCCGATTGTCTTCGGCATTGCAAGGCGGGTTCCTCTTCCGATGACTTCAACGAGATGTATTCGGCGCTCCATTTAATGTTGTACTCCTCGTTTTTTGTGCATCCAAGACTTTGGCTTCCACACGTCAGGCGAATACGAGAGGTCAGGGCATCCTTTGCACATAACACCCCATCCATGAGAAAGAGAATCTATTTAAAGAGATTGGATCTCAGATCCCTTTGGCACCACGCGGAAAAATCCTCAGAGATTGCTAGAAGAGACCAGTCCAACATGGCCAGCGCTCCCAGCTCCTCCTCCCGCCCCTACGGCCCTAGAAAAGGCGAGTGGGAGAGGTGCTCTGTTTCCTATGGCCAGATGGAGAAGCTGCAAACACAGGTATTTCTTCCTCCCGCGGATTTGGTCCCTGTTCGAGCAGGATTGACCGTCTTCAATGGCGGGGTTGAGGCTGAAGATTTCCCCAACCCATCCGGGGGGGGGGGGGAACGAGTGTGCTTCGTCCCCTACCTTGTAAGAGGTGTCGGATTTCCAATTCATCCATTCCTTCGCAGGCTTCTGGAGTATTATGGTCTCCAACTGCATAACTTTACGCCGGCCTCCATCCTACATATCGCGGGTTATGTCGCTTTGTGCGAGCTATTTATTGGTTGTGAGGCCCATTTTGAACTGTGGAGAAAGTTATTCTACCTCGTCCCGCGCAACCACGAGGGATTAATATTTGAGGTGGGCGGAGCCGAAATATGGCGCATCGCCGATACCGGATACCCATCCAGCACTCCAAGGAAGGCGTCCGAAGAGTGGCCGTCCGAATGGTTCTATATTGAGGACGTTGCACTCCCAGACCCAGTTCGGAGGGGCCTTCCTGAGTTTATAAGCGTTCCGTTAAAGAAAAGCCACAGCTGGCGCCCTCAGAGTCTAGAGGAAGACGAAGTTCGCCAGCTCATGGGCAAGATAAAGACGCTTGCCCAGTCCGGATTATCGATGGCTGAGGTAATGGCGACCTCAATAGTGCGGGGAGTTCAGCCACTCCAATATCGAGGGCTTCCCATGTGGAACTATAATGGGGAAGACGACGCCTCCCGCTGTGGCAGGAAGGGTCCGGACACCCCCGCCGCTCTGGCCAAAATATTGGTCGAACTGTACAAGGGGGAGGAGGAGGAATTCCTTCATATCAAGCGCAGAGATGGATATTCCATGTACAATCCACCTAGCTGGGTAAGTTTCAAACCCCTCTGCTCTTACTTACTCCCCTCCTCAAATCATTTTTGACGAATTTGCAATTCGCCTGCTTATCACAGCACTGGCGAAAGGTTTCCGAGGGGCTTTACAGCCCCACCCCACAGCCCAAGGGCCATAATCGGGAGCTTGACCCTGGATTTGAAGAGGATCCGGACATATTCATGGTGCTCGAGGGCGGGGTGTTTTACCAGACGAGTTACGATGGTACAGAAGTGGCATCATCGCCGATTACCCCGGCCTTCTGCTTGCTTCACACGTAAGTAATCAAGAGATATTCCGTCCAAAAGAGTTTTGTCATTCCACCTCACCCACCGCACCATCCTGTGCTCTAAAGGGGAGGCGTACGGTGCACCATACCGCACCAAGGGCGTCTCCAAAGAGAGCGGTCCCCACGCCGGGCGAGCCTTCGATGAGGAAGGCCGACAAAAATACGGCCGGGCCTTCATCCAAAAGGTACGGACTTGCAAATATGTGCTTCAGCAGTTGCATCCAATTGTGCTTTATATGTTTGTCCTATATTAGGAAAAAAGTGAGCCGGACTATATCCAGGAGTTCGGCCGGTCATACTCCCCACAGCCGGGATCCAAGTCCTGCCGTAAAGACGGGGGCTGGTGTGGGGGTGACGCCGGATTGTCCTCCGGCCGAGGATTCGGACAATATGGCCTTCACCAACTCGGAAGTGGAGAGCGCCATGAATCAACGGTGCCGGAGGGCCGCTCTTCGTGACTCCGGCTTTTCAACGGAAGCATTCAATGCCTTCAACTCTGCCAATGCATACATCTGGACTGCCCGAGACGGGCTTGCCAGAGCCACGGGCCAATATTTGAAAGATGTGCAGGTGAGTTTACTAAAATGCAATAGTTGTATACCAGTAGCCCCCGAGACTTGAAGCAGTTGGCACAACTGTTTTAAGAAATGATGTATGCGCAGGTGTTAACAAAAAAGAACGACCTGTTGTCTCAAGAGCTGGAAAAGTGCCGGACAGAGCTAAATGCCATTACCGCCGAACTGGAGAAATCCAAGAAGGCATCACCTGGTAATGTTCCCCTCCAACGAGAAAATTTAAGTATATGCCAGTAATGCTAACAACGCTGCACGATTATGGCATGATTGTCAGATGAACTGGCAAAAGCACTGGAAGTCGCGCAAGCGAATGAAAGAGAGGCCAAAAGGCTATGTGCTGCGGGCGAACGTGTGCTAAAACAGGCTGTTGATGAGAAAAACAAACTCCAGGATTCCAAGATCCTGCTGGGCGAAGAGCTGAAGGATGTGCGGGCCCAGCTAGCCGACTCCGTGAAGGAGAATAAGAGGCTGCGAGGCGGCATATTTAGTATGTGTTCGTACCTTCCACCGTGTAATTCGGCGAGGAAAGGAACTAACAGAGTTATGTCTGTAGGTATGCTGACTGGCCGTCCCGAGGAGGACGTATCCGGATCGTCGAGCGAACTAACGGGAACGTAGTGCATAAGCACAGGAGCCAGGAAACCTAGCTTGGCCAAGACATAAGTCATATCGATGCATATAATGGTGTAGAAAAGGTTCATATGGGAAAAACGCACATATGTGATGAGCTTAATGCTCGAAAAGTAACATTAATAAGCTTCTGTTAAAGAAGATCCCAGGTATGGTGGATGTACATATTTGAGTATGTATACGTCACAAGTGCGCGGTTGAGCCGCACGAAAGCTTGAAGGCTAAAAAAGGAAGAGAAAAGCAAAAAAGAGAGGAAAAAAATGAAAACAAGAGGGAGAAGGAGACGGACAAAGAGTACGGCGCTAGGCGTAGAATCTTCGGAGTCTGGCCGCGTTCCATGGGTTCGGCTCTAAGCGGTTGTCTGAGGCATCGCGCAGGCGGTACGCTCCTCCGGTGAGAACTTCGTCAATGATGAAGGGACCCTCCCACTTGGGCTTGAGTTTGTCCTTTTTCTTCTCCGGCGAGCGCAGAACTAGTTCGCCAATATTATAAGTCTTGGCCCGTACTTCTCTGCTTTGATATCTTCGGGCCTGCTGTTGATAAACTGCGGAACGGGCTTTTGCAACGTCGCGCTCCTCCTCCAGGGCATCTAAGCTGTCCTGCCAATCTAGCTTGGCCTCTCTCTCCTCATACATGCGTACTCGAGGTGAGTCATGAATAATGTCGCAGGGTAGCACAGCCTCTGCGCCGTACACCATGAAAAAAGGTGTGTATCCGGTAGTGCGATTGAGCGTGGTCCGCAGCCCCCAGAGCACGGAGTCGAGCTCCTCCACCCAGTGCTTGTCCGACTCTTTCAAACACCGCACTAGTCTGGGTTTAATGCCGCTCATAATAAGACCAATGGCTCGTTTGACTTGACCATTTGTTTGTGGGTGATAGACGAAGGCGTAATCGAGCTTAATGCCCAGATTGACGCACCAATTTGTCACTTCGTCGGCTGTAAAGTTGGAGACGTTATCGGTGATGATGCTATGTGGAACGCCATAACGGTGTACCACGCCGGATATAAAGTCTATCACTGGTCCGGCCTCGGCAGTTTTGACCGGTTTGGCCTCTATCCACTTAGTGAATTTATCTACCATGACGAGCAGGTATTTCTTCTTATGGCCTCCACCTTTAAGGGGTCCAACCATATCCAATCCCCAGACCGCAAAAGGCCAGGTGATGGGGATTGTTTGGAGGGCAGTGGGAGGCATATGGCTTTGGTTGGCGAAGAGTTGACATCCGACGCAACGTTGGACGAGGTCCTGTGCGTCTGCTCGGGCCGTGGGCCAATAGAAGCCTGTATGAAAAGCCTTGCTTACAAGGGCACTGGCCGCGGCATGGTGGCCACCGAGGCCGGCGTGAATTTCTGCCAAGAGCTGCCGCCCTTCCTCCTCGGAGATACACCGTTGAAGTACTCCGGTAGCGCTCTTCTTGTAGAGTTCTCCTTCGTGAACTTTGTAGGCTTTAGAGCGCCGGACAATGCGGCGAGCCTCATTCTGGTCTTCGGGGAGCTCCCGCCTATTAAGGTAGGCCAAGAAGGGTTCTGTCCATGCGGCAATGACTGCCATTATAAGATAGGCCGACGGTGTTATTTCGGTGGATGAGCCTCCGATGATGTCAGCGTGTTCGGGGTCTGGGGATGTGGTCGGATCCGGACTGGTGTTGCCGCTCTCCCCTTGCCACACCATGGAAGGCTTAAAAAGCCTTTCCAAGAAGATATTAGGTGGGACGGGGTCGCGCTTGGCACCGATGCGAGCGAGGATATCCGCCGCTTGATTGCCTTCTCGAGCCACGTGATGGAACTCGAGCCCCTCGAATCGGGCTGACATTTTGAGAACGGCATTACGATAAGCTACCATCTTTGGATCTTTGGCATCAAAGTCTCCATTTATTTGAGATATTGCGAGGTTTGAATCCCCGCGCACTTCCAGGCGTTGTATGCCCATGGAGACGGCCATCCGAAGTCCATGTAATAAGGCCTCATATTCGGCTGCGTTGTTGGAGTCTGTGTATAATATTTGGAGTACGTATTGAATTACGTCTCCGGTGGGGGACGTTAATGTTGGAAATATGCCCTAGAGGCAATAATAAATTGGTTATTATTATATTTCCTTGTTCATGATAATCGTTTATTATCCATGCTAGAATTGTATTGATAGGAAACTCAGATACATGTGTGGATACATAGACAACACCATGTCCCTAGTAAGCCTCTAGTTGACTAGCTCGTTGATCAATAGATGGTTACGGTTTCCTGACCATGGACATTGGATGTCGTTGATAACGGGATCACATCATTAGGAGAATGATGTGATGGACAAGACCCAATCCTAAGCCTAGCACAAGATCGTGTAGTTCGTTTGCTAAGAGCTTTTCTAATGTCAAGTATCATTTCCTTAGACCATGAGATTGTGCAACTCCCGGATACCGTAGGAATGCTTTGGGTGTACCAAACGTCACAACGTAACTGGGTGGCTATAAAGGTGCACTACAGGTATCTCCGAAAGTGTCTGTTGGGTTGGCACGAATCGAGACTGGGATTTGTCACTCCGTGTAAACGGAGAGGTATCTCTGGGCCCACTCGGTAGGACATCATCATAATGTGCACAATGTGACCAAGGAGTTGATCACGGGATGATGTGTTACGGAACGAGTAAAGAGACTTGCCGGTAACGAGATTGAACAAGGTATCGGGATACCGACGATCGAATCTCGGGCAAGTAACATACCGATAGACAAAGGGAATTGTATACGGGATTGATTGAATCCCCGACATCGTGGTTCATCCGATGAGATCATCGTGGAACATGTGGGAGCAAACATGGGTATCCAGATCCCGCTGTTGGTTATTGGCCGGAGAACGTCTCGGCCATGTCTGCATGGTTCCCGAACCCGTAGGGTCTACACACTTAAGGTTCGATGACGCTAGGGTTATAGGGAATAGATATACGTGGTTACCGAATGTTGTTCGGAGTCCCGGATGAGATCCCGGACGTCACGAGGAGTTCCGGAATGGTCCGGAGGTAAAGATTTATATATGGGAAGTCCTGTTTTGGTCACCGGAAAAGTTTCGGGTGCTATCGGTAACGTACCGGGACCACCGGGAGGGTCCCGGGGGTCCACCAGGTGGGGCCACCGGCCCCAGAGGGCTGTGTGGGCCAAGTGTGGGAAGGGACCAGCCCCTAGGTGGGCTGGTGCGCCTCCCACAAGAGGCCCAGGGCGCAGGAAGGGGGGAAGGGGGGGAAACCCTAGGCTCAGATGGGCCTAAGGCCCATCTAGTGGGGCGCCCCCCTCTCTCCCCCCTTGGCCGCCCCCCAAGTCCCATCTAGGGCTGGCCGCACCCCTTGGGGGGGAACCCTAGATGGGGGCGCAGCCCCTCCCCCTCCCCTATATATACTTGAGGTTTTGGGGCTGCCATACACATGAGAACATCTCCCTCTTGGCGCAGCCCTACCCCTCTCCCTCCTCCTCTCCCGCGGTGCTTGGCGAAGCCCTGCAGGATTGCCACGCTCCTCCATCACCACCACGCCGTCGTGCTGCTGCTGGACGGAGTCTTCCCCAACCTCTCCCTCTCTCCTTGCTGGATCAAGGCGTGGGAGACGTCACCGGGCTGCACGTGTGTTGAACGCGGAGGCGCCGTGGTTCGGCGCTTAGATCGGAATCAACCGCGATCTGAATCGCTACGAGTACGACTCCTTCGTCCGCGTTCTTGCAACGCTTCCGCATCGCGATCTACAAGGGTATGTAGATGCACTCCCCTTCCCCTCGTTGCTAGATTACTCCATAGATTGATCTTGGTGATGCGTAGAAAATTTTGAATTTCTGCTACGTTCCCCAACAGTGGCATCATGAGCTAGGTCTATGCGTAGTTTCTATGCACGAGTAGAACACAAAGTAGTTGTGGGCGTCGATTTTGTCAATTTACTTGCCGTTACTAGTCTTATCTTGATTCGGCGGCATCGTGGGATGAAGCGGCCCGGACCGACCTTACACGTACACTTACGTGAGACAGGTTCCACCGACTGACATGCACTAGTTGCATAAGGTGGCTAGCGGGTGTCTGTCTCTCCCACTTTAGTCGGATCGGATTCGATGAAAAGGGTCCTTATGAAGGGTAAATAGAAATTGGCATATCACGTTGTGGCTTTTGCGTAGGTAAGAAACGTTCTTGCTAGAATCCCATAGCAGCCACGTAAAACATGCAACAACAATTAGAGGACGTCTAACTTGTTTTTGCAGGGTATGCTATGTGATGTGATATGGCCAAAAGGATGTGATGAATGATATATGTGATGTATGAGATTGATCATGTTCTTGTAATAGGAATCACGACTTGCATGTCGATGAGTATGACAACCGGCAGGAGCCATAGGAGTTGTCTTAATTTATTGTATGACCTGCGTGTCAATGAAAACGCCATGTAATTACTTTACTTTATTGCTAACCGTTAGCCATAGTAGTAGAAGTAATAGTTGGCGAGACAACTTCATGAAGACACGATGATGGAGATCATGGTGTCATGCCGGTGACGAAGGTGATCATGCCGCGCCTCGAAGATGGAGATCAAAGGCGCAAGATGATATTGGCCATATCACGTCACTTTATGATTTGCATGTGATGTTTGTCATGTTTACATCTTATTTGCTTAGAACGACGGTAGCATAAATAAGATGATCCCTCACTAAAATTTCAAGAGACGTGTTCCCCCTAACTGTGCACCGTTGCGAAGGTTCGTTGTTTCGAAGCACCACGTGATGATCGGGTGTGATAGATTCTAACGTTCGAATACAACGGGTGTTGACGAGCCTAGCATGTACAGACATGGCCTCGGAACACATGCGAAACACTTAGGTTGACTTGACGAGCCTAGCATGTACAGACATGGCCTCGGAACACAAGAGATCGAAAGGTCGAACATGAGTCGTATAGTAGATACGATCAACATGGAGATGTTCACCGATGATGACTAGTCCGTCTCACGTGATGATCGGACACGGCCTAGTTTGACTCGGATCATGTATCACTTAGATGACTAGAGGGATGTCTATCTGAGTGGGAGTTCATTAAATCAGATGAACTTAATTATCATGAACATAGTCAAAAGGTCTTTGCAAATTATGTCATAGCTTACGCTTTAGTTCTACTGTTTAAGATATGTTCCTAGAGAAAATTTAGTTGAAAGTTGATAGTAGCAATTATGCGGACTGGGTCCGTAAACTGAGGATTGTCCTCATTGCTGCACAGAAGGCTTATGTCCTTAATGCACCGCTCGGTGTGCTGAACCTCAGCGTCGTCTGTAGATGTTGCGAAACATCTGACATACACGTTTTGATGACTACGTGATAGTTCAGTGCGTAATGCTAACGGTTTAGAATTGTGGCACCAAAGACGTTTTTGAAACGTCGCAGAACATATGAGATGTTCCGAAGACTGAAATTGGGATTTCAGACTAGTGCCCACGTCAAGAGGTATGAGACCTCTGACAAGTTTCTTAAGCCTGCAAACTAAGGGAGAAAAGCTCAATCGTTGAGCATGTGCTCAGATTGTCTGAGTACCACAATCGCTTGAATCGAGTGGGAGTTAATCTTCCAGATGAGATAGTGATGGTTCTCCATAGTCACTGCCACCAAGCTATTAGAGCTTCGTGATGAACTATAACATATCAGGGATAGACATGATGATCCTTGAGCAACTCGCGATGTTTGACACCGCGAAAGTAGAAATCAAGAAGGAGCATCAATTGTTGATGGTTAGTAAAACCACTAGTTTCTAGAAGGGCAAGGGCAAAAGGGATACTTCATGAAACAGCAAATCATTTGCTGCTCTAGTGAAGAATCCCAAGGTTGAACCCAAACCCGAGACTAAGTGCTTCTGTAATGAGGGGAACGGTCACTGAAGCAGAACTACCCTAGATACTTGGTAGATGAGAAGGCAGGCAAGGTCGACAGAAGTATATTGGATATACATTATATGAATGTGTACTTTACTAGTACTCCTAGCAGCACCAGGGTATTAGATACCGGTTCGGTTGCTAAGTGTTAGTAACTCGAAATAAAAGCTGCGGAATAAACGGAGACTAGCTAAAGGTGAGATGACGATATGTGTTGGAAGTGTTTCCAAGGTTGATGTGATCAAGCATCGCATGCTCCCTCTACCATCGAGATTGGTGTTAAACCTAAATAATTGTTATTTGGTGTTTGCGTTGAGCATAAACATGATTGGATTATGTTTATCGCAATACGGTTATTCATTTAAGGAGAATAATGGTTACTCTGTTTATTTGAATAATACCTTCAATGGTCTTGCACCTAAAATGAATCTCGATCGCAGTGATACACATGTTCGTGCCAAAAGATATAAAATAGTAATGATAGTACCACATACTTGTGGCACTGCCATTTGAGTCATATTGGTATAGAACGCATGAAGAAGCTCCATGTAGATGGATCTTTGGACTCACTCGTTTTTGAAAAGATTGAGACATGCGAACCATGTCTATTGGTATATATGCATGAAGAAACTCCATGCAGATGGATCGTTTGGACTCACTTGATTTTGAATCACTTGAGACATGCAAATCATACCACATGGGCAAGATGACTGAAAGGCCTCGTTTTCAGTAAGATGGAACAAGAGAGCAACTTGTTGGAAGTAATACATTTGATGTGTGCAGTCCAATGAGTGCTGAGGCACGCAGTGGATATCGATATGTTCTTACTTCACAGATGATTTGAGTAGATGCTGAGAATATTTACTTGATGAAACACAAGTCTGAATTATTGAAAGGTTCAAGTAATTTCAGAGTGAAGTTGAAGATCGTCGTGACAAGAGGATAAAATGTCTATGATATGATCATAGAGATATCTGAGTTACGAGTTTGGCACACAATTAAGACATTGTGGAAAGTGTTTCACAATTAATACCGCCTGGAACACCACAGTGTGATGGTGTGTCCGAACATCATAACTGCACCCTATTGGATATGGTGCATACCATGATGTCTCTTATCGAATTACCACTATCGTTTATGGGTTAGGCATTAGAGACAACCGCATTCACTTTAAAAGGGCACCACGCAATTCCGTTGAGACGACACCGTTTAGAGAAACCTAAGTTGTCGTTTCTTAAAAGTTTGGGGCTGCGATGCTTATGTGAAAAAGTTTCAGGCTGATAAGCTCGAACCCAAAGCGGATAAATGCATCTTCATAGAATACCCAAAACAGTTGGGTATACCTCCTATTTCAGATCTGGAAGCAAAAGTAATTGCTTCTAGAAACGAGTCCTTTCTCGAGGAAAAGTTTCTCTCGAAAGAATTGAGTGGGAGGATGGTGGAGACTTGATAAGGTTATTGAACCGTCACTTCAACTAGTGTGTAGCAGGGCACAGGAAGTTGTTCCTGTGGCACCTACACCAATTGAAGTGGAAGCTTATGATAGTGATCATGAAACTTCGGATCAAGTCACTACCAAACCTCGTAGGTCGACAAGGATATGTACTACTCCTGAGTGGTACGGTAATCCTGTCTTAGATATCATGTTGTTAGACAATACTGAACCTACGAGCTATGGAGAAGCGATGGTGGGCCCATATTCCGACAAATGGTTAGAAGCCATGAAATCCGAGATAGGATCCATGTATCAGAACAAAGCATGGACTTTGGTGAACTTGCCCGATGATCGGCAAGCCATTGAGATAAATGGATCTTTAAGAAGAAGACGGACATGGACGGTAATGTTACCGTCTATGAAGCTCGACTTGTGGCAAAGAGTATTTTCACAAGTTCAAGGAGTTGACTACGATGAGATTTTCTCATCCGTAGCGATGCTTAAGTCCGTCGGAATCATGTTAGCATTAGCTGCATTTATGAAATCTGGCAGATGGATGTCAAAACAAGTTTCCTTACCAGTTTTCGTAAGGAAAGGTTGTATGTGATACAATCAGAAAGGTTTTGTCGATCCTAAGGATGCTAAAAGGTATGCTAGCTCCAGCGATCCTTCCATGGACTAGAGCAAGCATCTCGGAGTCAGAATATACGCTTTGATGGAGTGATCAAAGTTTTTGGGTTTATACAAAGTTTGTTAGAAACTTGTATTTACAATAAAGTGAGTGGGAGCGCTACAACATTTCTGATAAGTATATGTGAATGACATATTGTTGATCCGAAATGATGTAGAATTTCTGGAAAGCATAAAGGGTTGTTTGAAAGGAGTTTTTCAAAGGAAGACCTGGATAAAGCTGCTTACATATTGGGCATCAAGATCTATAGAGATAGATCAAGACGCCTGATGATACTTTCAAAGAACGCACACCTTGACATGATTTTGAAAGAGTTCAAAATAGATCAGCAAAGAAGGAGTTCTTGGCTGTGTTACAAGGTGTGAGTATTGAGTAAGACTCAAGACCTGACCACAGCAGAAGAGAGAGAAAGGACGAAGGTCGTCCCCTATGCTTTAGACGTAGGCTCTACAGTATGCTATGCTGTGTACCGCACATGAAGTGTGCCTTGCCATGAGTTGGTCAAGGGGTACAATAGTGATCCGGGAATGGATCACATGACAGCGGTCGAACTTATCCTTAGTATCTAGTGGACTAAGGAATTTTCTCGATTATGGAGGTGAAAAGGAGTTCGTCGTAAAGGGTTACGTCGATGCGAACTTTGACACTAATCCGGATGACTCTGAGTAGTAAACCGGATTCGTATAGTAGAGCAGTTATTTGAAATGGCTCCAAGTAGCGCGTGGTAGCATCCACAAGATGACATAGATATTCGTAAAGCACACACGGATCTGAAAGGTTCAGACCCGTTGACTAATAACCTCTCTCACAAGCATAACATGATCAAACCAGAACTCATTGAGTGTTAATCACATAGTGATGTGAACTAGATTGTTGACTCTAGTAAACTCTTTAGATGTTGGTCACATGGTGATGTGACCTGTGAGTGTTAATCACATGGTGATGTGAACTAGACTATTGACTCTAGTGCAAGTGGGAGACTGTTGGAAATATGCCCTAGAGGCAATAATAAATTGGTTATTATTATATTTCCTAGTTCATGATAATCGTTTATTATCCATGCTAAAATTGTATTGAAAGGAAACTCAGATACATGTGTGGATACATAGACAACACCATGTCCCTAGTAAGCCTCTAGTTGACTAGCTCGTTGATCAATAGATGGTTACGGTTTCCTGACCATGGACATTGGATGTCGTTGATAACGGGATCGTAGTGCATAAGCACAGGAGCCAGGCAACCTAGCTTGGCCAAGACATAAGTCATATCGATGAATATAATGGTGTAGAAAAGGTTCATATGGGAAAAACGCACATATGTGATGAGCTTAATGCTCGAAAAGTAACATTAATAAGCTTATGTTAAAGAAGATCCCAGGTATGGTGGATGTACATATTTGAGTATGTATACGTCACAAGTGCGCGGTTGAGCCGCACGAAAGCTTGAAGGCTAAAAAAGGAAGAGAAAAGCAAAAAAGAGAGGGAAAAAATGAAAACAAGAGGGAGAAGGAGACGGACAAAGAGTACGGCGCTAGGCGTAGAATCTTCGGAGTCTGGCCGCGTTCCATGGGTTCGGCTCTAAGCGGTTGTCTGAGGCATCGCGCAGGCGGTACGCTCCTCCGGTGAGAACTTCGTCAATGATGAAGGGACCCTCCCACTTGGGCTTGAGTTTGTCCATTTTCTTCTCCGGCGAGCGCAGAACTAGTTCGCCAATACTATATGTCTTGGCCCGTACTTCTCTGCTTTGATATCTTCGGGCCTGCTGTTGATAAAATGCTGAACGGGCTTTTGCAACGTCGCGCTCCTCCTCCAGGGCATCTAAGTTGTCCTGCCAATCTAGCTTGGCCTCTCTCTCCTCATACATGCGTACTCGAGGTGACTCATGAATAATGTCGCAGGGTAGCACAGCCTCTGCGCCGTACACCATGAAAAAAGGTGTGTATCCGGTAGTGCGATTGAGCGTGGTCCGCAGCCCCCAGAGCACGGAGTCGAGCTCCTCCACCCAGTGCTTGTCCGACTCTTCCAAAGACCGCACTAGTCTGGGTTTAATGCCGCTCATAATAAGACCAATGGCTCGTTTGACTTGACCATTTGTTTGTGGGTGATAGACGAAGGCGTAATCGAGCTTAATGCCCAGATTGACGCACCAATTTGTCACTTCGTCGGCTGTAAAGTTGGAGACGTTATCGATGATGATGCTGTGTGGAACACCATAACGGTGTACCACGCCGGATATAAAGTCTATCACTGGTCCAGCCTCGGCAGTTTTGACCGGTTTGGCCTCTATCCACTTAGTGAATTTATCTACCATGACGAGCAGGTATTTCTTCTTATGGCCTCCACCTTTAAGGGGTCCAACCATATCCAATCCCCAGACCACAAAAGGCCAGGTGATGGGGATTGTTTGGAGGGCAGTGGGAGGCATATGGCTTTGGTTGGCGAAGAGTTGACATCCGACGCAACGTTGGACGAGGTCCTGTGCGTCTGCTCGGGCAGTGGGACAATAGAAGCCTGTATGAAAAGCCTTGCTTACAAGGGCACGGGCCGCGACGTGGTGGCCACCGAGGCCGGCATGAATTTCTGCCAAGAGCTGCCGCCCTTCCTCCTCGGAGATACACCGTTGAAGTACTCCGGTAGCGCTCTTCTTGTAGAGTTCTCCTTCATGAACTTTGTAGGATTTAGAGCGCCGGACAATGCGGCGAGCCTCATTCTGGTCTTCGGGGAGCTCCCGCCTATTAAGGTAGGCCAAGAAGGGTTCTGTCCATGCGGCAATGTATGCCATTATAAGATAGGCCGACGGTGTTATTTCGGTGGATGAGCCTCCGATGATGTCAGCGTGTTCGGGGTCTGGGGATGTGGTCGGATCCGGACTGGTGTTGCCGCTCTCCCCTTGCCACACCATGGAAGGCTTAAAAAGCCTTTCCAAGAAGATATTAGGTGGGACGGGGTCGCGCTTGGTGCCGATGCGAGCGAGGATATCCGCCGCTTGATTGCCTTCTCGAGCCACGTGATGGAACTCGAGCTCCTCGAATCGGGCTGACATTTTGAGAACGGCATTACGATAAGCTACCATCTTTGGATCTTTGGCGTCAAAGTCTCCATTTATTTGAGATATTGCGAGGTTTGAATCCCCGCGCACTTCCAGGCGTTGTATGCCCATGGAGACGGCCATCCGAAGTCCATGTAATAAGGCCTCATATTCGGCTGCGTTGTTGGAGTCTGTGTATAATATTTGGAGTACGTATTGAATTATGTCTCCGGTGGGGGACGTTAATGTTGGAAATATGCCCTAGAGGCAATAATAAATTGGTTATTATTATATTTCCTAGTTCATGATAATCGTTTATTATCCATGCTAAAATTGTATTGATAGGAAACTCAGATACATGTGTGGATACATAGACAACACCATGTCCCTAGTAAGCCTCTAGTTGACTAGCTCGTTGATCAATAGATGGTTACGGTTTCCTGACCATGGACATTGGATGTCGTTGATAACGGGATCACATCATTAGGAGAATGATGTGATGGACAGGACCCAATCCTAAGCCTAGCATAAGATCGTGTAGTTCGTTTGCTGAGAGCTTTTCTAATGTCAAGTATCATTTCCATAGACCATGAGATTGTTCAACTCCCGGATACCGTAGGAATGCTTTGGGTGTACCAAACGTCACAACGTAACTGGGTGGCTATAAAGGTGCACTACAGGTATCTCCGAAAGTGTCTGTTGGGTTGGCACGAATCGAGACTGGGATTTGTCACTCCGTGTAAACGGAGAGGTATCTATGGGCCCACTCGGTAGGACATCATCATAATGTGCACAATGTGACCAAGGAGTTGATCACGGGATGATGTGAGTTACGGAACGAGTAAAGAGACTTCCCGGTAACGAGATTGAACAAGGTATCGGGATACCGACGATCGAATCTCGGGCAAGTAACATACCGATAGACAAAGGGAATTGTATACGGGATTGATTGAATCTCCGACATCGTGGTTCATCCGATGAGATCATCGTGGAACATGTGGGAGCCAACATGGGTAATCCATATCCCGCTGTTGGTTATTGGCCAGAGAACGTCTCGGTCATGTCTGCATGGTTCCCGAACCCGTAGGGTCTACACACTTAAGGTTCGATGACGCTAGGGTTATAGGGAATAGATATACATGGTTACCGAATGTTGTTCGGAGTCCCGGATGAGATCCCGGACGTCACGAGGAGTTCCGGAGGTAAAGATTTATATATGGGAAGTCCTGTTTTGGTCACCGGAAAAGTTTCGGGTGCTATCGGTAACGTACCGGGACCACCGGGAGAGTCCCGGGGGTCCACCAAGTGGGGCCACCGGCCCCAGAGGGCTGCGTGGGCCAAGTGTGGGAAGGGACCAACCCCTAGGTGGGCTGGTGCACCTCCCACAAGAGGCCCAGGGCGCAGGAAGGGGGGAAGGGGGGGAACCCTAGGCTCAGATGGGCCTAAGGCCCATCTAGTGGGGCGCCCCCCTCTCTCCCCCCCTTGGCCGCCCCCCAAGTCCCATCTAGGGCTGGCCGCACCCCTTGGGGGGGAACCCTAGATGGGGGCGCAGCCCCTCCCCCTCCCCTATATATACTTGAGGTTTTGGGGCTGCCATACACATGAGAACACATCTCCCTCATAGCGCAGCCCTACCCCTCTTCCTCCTCCTCTCCCGCGGTGCTTGGCGAAGCCCTGCAGGATTACCACGCTCCTCCATCACCACCACGCCGTCGTGCTGCTGCTGGACGGAGTCTTCCCCAAGCTCTCCCTCTCTCCTTGCTGGATCAAGGCGTGGGAGATGTCACCGGACGGCACGTGTGTTGAACGCGGAGGCGCCGTGGTTCGGCGCTTAGATCGGAATCAACCGCGATCTGAATCGCTACGAGTACGACTCCTTCATCCGCGTTATTGCAACGCTTCCGCATCGCGATCTACAAGGGTATGTAGATGCACTCCCCTCCCTTCGTTGCTAGATTACTCCATAGATTGATCTTGGTGATGCGTAGAAAATTTTGAATTTCTGCTACGTTACCCATCAGTTGACACGACCCCCGCTCCTAACCTCGCCAGCAAATACATGACCCAGTTGGAATACATGCCGTACTCTTTAGGGAGTTCGACCTCTGTCCATTTGGCGACGAAGTCAGCCAGTACTTGGGATTTAATGGCTCGACGTGGTTTGTATGTTATGTCAAATGGAAGGAGCTCAATGGCCCATTTGGCAATCCGGCCCGTAGCATCGCGGTTGTTTATTATGTCGTTGAGTGGTACTTCGGAAGCCACCGTGACCGAACACTCCTGAAAGTAGTGTCGTAGCTTCCGGGACGCCATAAAGACCGTGTATGCTATCTTTTGGTAATGAGGGTACCGGGATTTGCATGGTGTGAGGATAGTGGACACATAGTATACGGGCTTCTGAAGCGGGTATTTGTGTCCGTCCTGTTCTCGCTCGAGGACGAGCACGGCGCTCACCACCTGGTGTGTTGCCGATATATATAATAACATGGGTTCGCCGGTATTCGGCGCGGCCAGGATTGGGTTACTTGCCAAAAGGGCCTTTACTTCCTCCAGTCCGGCCGTTGCCGCGTCCGTCCACTCGAAGTGGTCGGTGCGTCGGAGAAGGCAGTATAGTGGCCAGGCTTTTTCTCCCAATCTGGAGATAAAGCGGCTTAAAGCTGCCACATATCCCACAAGCTTTTGGACCTGTTTAAGGTCTGTTGGAGTAGCCAGTTGTGACAAAGCTTGGATTTTGGCTGGATTTGCCTCAATTCCTCTATTGGAAAGAATGAAGCCCAACAGTTTTTCGGCTAGAACGCTGAAAACGCATTTTTCCGGATTTAGCTTAATGTCGTATGTACGGAGGTTGTAGAATGTAAGACATAAATCGTCAATCAACGACTCGACGTGTTTGGTTTTGATGACGACGTCATCCACGTATGCTTGAACTGTCTTGCCGATCTGTTTCTTCAGGCATGTTTGAATCATGCGTTGGTAAGTGGCGCCAGCGTTTTAGAGCCCGAGGGGCATGGTGTTGAAGCGGAATGGCCCATATGGGGTAATGAATGCCGCTGTGGCTTGGTCGGACTCCTTCATTTTGATTTGATGGTATCCGGAATACGCGTCGAGGAAGCACAGTGAGTCGTGCCCTGCGGTAGCGTCAATGATCTGGTCAATGAGGGGGAGGGGGAAGGGATCCTTAGGGCAGGCCTTGTTGAGGTCTTTGAAATCGACTCACAGGCGCCAGGAATTGTCCTTCCTTGGCACCATCACCAGGTTTGCCAGCCAGTCCGGGTGTTTTATTTCTCTGATGAATCCGGCTTCAATTAGCTTGGCTAACTCTTCCCCCATGGCTTGACGCTTGGGTTCAGAAAAACGCCACAGTGTCTGCTTGACCGGCTTGTATCCCTTCAATATATTGAGGCTGTGTTTGGCCAACTCTCGCGGGATTCCTGGCATATCAGAGGGGTGCCAGGCGAATATATCCCAGTTCTCACACAGGAACTCTCGGGGTGCGGCGTCGACCGTTGGGTCTAGTTGTGCGCCGATGGATGCTGTCTTCTTGGGGTCCGTTGGGTGGACTTGGAATTTGACTATTTCTTTTGCCGGTTTGAAGGAGGTGGATTTGGGCCGTTTGTCTAGGATCACGTCGTCCCTGTCCATCGTGGAGTGTAGTGCAGTTAATTCTTCAGCCGCAAGGGCCTCCGATAGTGCCTCAAGGGCTAGGGATGCGGTTTTGTTTTCGGCGCAGAGTGCTATGTCCGGATCACTGGCGAGAGTAATTATGCCGTTGGGCCCGGGCATCTTGAGCTTCATATACCCGTAGTGAGGTATGGCTTGGAAGCGTGTAAATGCGTCTCGCCCCAAGAGAGCGTGATATCCGCTGTTGAAAGGGGCCACTTGGAAGGTTATCTCTTCGGACCGATAATTCTCCGGCGTGCCGAACACCACGTCAAGTGTGATTTTCCCCGCACACCGCGCCTCCCGACTAGGAATGATTCCTCGGAAGGTCGTGCTGCTTTGCTCGATCTGGCTCCTGTCTATTTCCATTTTGCGGAGTGTGTCCTCGTAAATGAGGTTTAGTCCGCTGCCGCCGTCCATGAGGACCTTGGTGAGCCGAAAGTCGTCCACAATTGGACTGAGGACCAAGGCAGCTGGCGCTCGGACCGTCCTGTATTTTGGTTCGTCACCGGCATTACAAGTTATAGCCGTGTCGTTCCAAGGGTTTATTGCTGCGATTTGGCAGACTTCGGGGAGTTCGCGGATTGCCCTTTTGCGCCTATTGTTTGACGCAAATGTCTCGAAGACCGTCAATACTTTAAGGTTGTTGTCTTCTGGGGGGGTGTTGTTCTGGGGTATTCTGGGTGAGGATATCCTCGCCGCTCTTGGCCACTTGCCGGAGTACCCAACATGCTCTAAGGCTGTGGGTTGGTGTGTTATCCGGTGTTGTGTGTATTTTGCATGGCCCATCGAGCCATCCTTCCAGAACGGTTCCGCCCCCCATAATGGGCTTATATTTCTTTACTATTGGACTGGGCGTGCCACGAGGGTGTGCCCTTTTCGCCTGAACGGGAGGTCGAGTGGGGACCGATGAGTTCCAGCTAGCCGCCTAAGTTTTCCAGGCGCTTTCCATTGCGCTGTACTTTTGTACGATAGTTTCTAAGTCAGCGAAGTGTGATATGCGACGTCGATTGATGGTGTTGAGGACTCCTTCGTCCGTGCAGTTGTTGCGGAACGCTGAGATCACATCTTCGTCGCGGCAATCTTTAATCTTGTTTTTGACAAGGAGGAATCTGGCCCAGAAGTGATGGACCGTTTCCTGAGACTGCTGTTGTATGCTCATGAGAGCACTTATGTTTGGGTGGGTGGGTGGCTTTAAATCCGAACCCTGGCCTAACTTTGGATCCGGAGTCAGAAGATCTTCCGGACTTAATGGTTCGGGCTCCAAGATATCAACTGATTTTTTGGGCCTGCCATCCGATTCTATGTCCGGAGAACAAGGCGCGTCTTTCTGCCGGTAGGAATTCGGTTCTTCGAGATCAGAGATCCGAACATAGTTCGTCCTCAACATAGAGGAAGAGTTGTGTTGCTCCTCCACTACCGCTATCTGGTGGGTGATCGGTGGAGTTTTAATCTCTCTCTTGTCGGGTTTAAGACCAATCCGATCGTAGTCTGTGGCGACTCCCAAGGCAGCAATGCGATCTAGGAGTTCGTTTAGAGACGATAGCTCCGTCGGGTCCATCCTTTCGGAGTATTCGGGATCAACGCGGAGGCGATTTTCGATGACCCGAGAGGTCCTCGTCGGCTTAAAGGCCGAACAGGCAGTCATGACGAAGTCGCCCAGTCGGAGGGTTTGGCCTGGGGCCAGAGCTCCTCCGGAGGTGATATTTTCCTTGACGACAAGGCGAGCCATTGATCCTTTCGGCAACGGCACAGTGGAACTCTCAATGAGAGCACCAATGTCGGTGTCAAAACCGGCGGATGTCCGCGACATAGTTCAAACTTCTGAATCTGACCTGATGGCCAGGGGCGTAGCTGTCGATCTGCTCCAGGTGGCCGAGCGACTTGGCCCGCAGTACGAAGCCGCCGAATACGAAGATCTGTCCGGGGAGGAAGGTTTCTCCCTAGACCACGTCATGACTGACGATCGAAGGAGCCATCGAGCCTTTCGTCAACGGCACAGTGGAACTCTCAATGAAAGCACCAATGTCGGTGTCAAAACCGGCGGATCTCGGGTAGGGGGTCCCGAACTGTGCGTCTAAGGTCGATGGTAACAGGAGACAGGGGACACAATGTTTACCTAGGTTCGGGCCCTCCCTATGGAGGTAATACCCTACTTCCTGCTTGATTGATCTTGATGAATATGAGTATTACAAGAGTTAATCTACCACGAGATCGTAATGGCTAAACCCTAGAAGTCTAGCCTGTATGACTATGGTAATGAGTATTCCCCCTTTCCGGACTAAGTCCTCCGGTTTATATAGATAGCGGAGGATCTAGGGTTACACAAGGTCGGTTAAAAAGAAAGGAATCTGCATATTCGGTCGCCTAGCTTGCCTTCCACGCCAAGGAGAGCCCCATCCGGATACGGGTGGAGTCTTCGGTCTTCGTGTCTCCACAGCCCATCAGTCCGGCCCATGGCTAACAGGCCGGACGCCCGAGGACCCCTTAGTCCAGGACTCCCTCAGGTGCCACCTGCGCTACTACTACGTCCGTTAGTAGTAGCGTGGATACCACCCGCGCTACTACTAACTAGTAGTAGCGTGGGTCTGGACCCTCGCTACTGCTAACTAATTAGGAATTAAAAAAATTCCATCCATGGCTGCTGCTGCTAGCTAGGCGTCATCGTCCTCTTCATCCATGGTTGATACTGAACCTAGAGGGGATGAAGTCGTCCATGGTGATACACCTCTCCTTTGCTGCTGCTACAAAAAAAGAGACAAAGATTAGAAGAGGAAGAGAGAGATAGAGAGGAGTAGGTGCAGCAACTCACCGGTGGCCACCGGAGTTGGAGCCGAAACCCTAGATGACGCCATGGATGGCGCTCTGCTCGATCTGGAAGACGAAGAGAGAGAGAGAGAGAGAGAGAGATTGAGAGGAGTAGGAAGAACAACTCACCTGTGGTTGTGTCCATGGCGGATCTGGCCGCCGCCATGGATGGCACTCTGCCGGATCTCCCTCTCCTTCCAACATCAGAGAAGGAGGAGGAAGGAGGGGGAGGGGGATGCGGTGGGTGTGGAGGTCGCCGGATTTGGGGGAGGCATGAGGTGCAAGGCCGGCGGTAGTGGTGGATGAGGAAGGGAATCGCGGGTGGGAGGGAGAAGCGGAATGGGAGAGCCTATGGAGAGAGGGGGAGAGTGAGGGAGAGAGGAGGGATTCGACCGAGGATATGGAGACTTCACCTACCTTGTACTTAGTAGTAGCGAGGGGTATAAACCCGCGCTACTACTATCAACTTAGTAGTAGCGCGGGTTCATACCCCTCGCTACTACTATGGCATGTCCCGGGGGGCACGGTAGAGACTGCTTAGTAGTAGCGAGAGTTAAAAACCCACGCTACTACTATCAACTTAGTAGCAGTGAGGGGTAAAAAACCGCGATACTAGTAAGTAGCAGCAGCGAGGGGTATAAACCCGCGCTACTAGTAAGCGCCTGTCTATAAGCTTTTCCCAAGTAGTGTAATTTGTAACGGGTAACAAGCAATAAAAGTAAACAAGGTGCAGCAAGGTGGCCCAATCCTTTTTGTCAAAGGACAAGCCTAGACAAACTCTTATATAAAGGAAAACGCTCCCAAGGACACATGGGAATTATCATCAAGCTAGTTTTCATCATGCTCATATGATTCGCGTTCGTTACTTTGATAATTTGATATGTGGGTGGACCGGTGCTTGGGTACTGCCCTTCCTTGGACAAGCATCCCACTTATGATTAACCACTCTCGCAAGCATCCACAACTACGAACGAAAAATTAAGGTAAACCTAACCATAGCATGAAACATATGGATCCAAATCAGCCCCTTACAAAGCAACGCATAAACTAGGGTTTAAGCTTCTGTCACTCTAGCAACCCATCATCTACTTACTACTTCCCAATGCCTTCCCCTAGGCCCAAACAATGGTGAAGTGTCATGTAGTCGACGTTCACATAACACCACTAGAGGAAAGACAACATACATCTCATCAAAATATCGAACGAATACCAAATTCACATGACTACTTATAACAAGACTTCTCCCATGTCCCCAGGAACAAACGTAACTACTCACAAATCATATTCATGTTCATAATCAGAGGGGTATTAATGTGCATAAAGGATCTGAACATATAATCTTCCACCGAATAAACCAACTAGCATCAACTACAAGGAGTAATCAACACTACTAGCAACCCACAGGTACCAATCAGAGGTTCTGAGACAAAGATCGGATACAAGAGATGAACTAGGGTTTGAGAGGAGATGGTGCTGGTGAAGATGTCGATGGGGATTGACCCCCTCTCGATGAGAGGATCGATGGTGATGACGATGGTGACGATTTCCCCCTCCCGGAGGGATATTTCCCCGGCAGAACAGCTCCGCCGGAGCCCTAGATTGGTTCTGCCAAGGTTCCGCCTCGAGACGGCGGCGCTTCGTCCCGAAAGCTTCCTTCTTATTTTTTTCAGGACGAAAGACTTCATATAGCAAAAGATGGGCACCGGAGGCCTGCCAGGGGGCCCACGAGACAGGGGGCGCGCCCAGGGGGGTAGGGCGCGCCCCCCACCCTCGTGGCCAGGGTGTGGGCCCCCTTCGGTTGATTCTTTCGCCAGTATTTTTTATTAATTCCAAAAAGTGCCTCCGTGAAGTTTCAGGACTTTTGGAGTTGTGCAGAATAGGTCTCTAATATTTGCTCCTTTTTCCAGCCCAAAATTCCAGCTGACGGCATTCTCCCTCTTCATGTAAACCTTGTAAAATAAGAGACAAAAGGCATAAGTATTGTGACATAATGTGTACACTAGTGCAGAACCGGGCTTTAGCGCCGGTTCGTAAGGGCCTTTAGTGCCGGTTCTGCAACCGGCACTAAAGAGTGGAGACTAAAGGCCCCCCCTTTACTACCGGTTCGGCACGAACCTGTGCTAAAGTGCCACCACGTGGCACGAGCCAGGCCCGGGTGCTGGTAGACCATTAGTACCGGTTGGTAGCACCAACCGGTACTAAATGTTTGGGGGGGGGGGTTGTTTTAATTTTTATTTTTCCATTAATTTTGTGTTTTCCATTTAATTCTTTTTTGTTTGCTGGTATTTTACGATACTACATATTGTACACGGTATGCATATATATAAATAGATTTTCTCGTAGAACCGATCATATATATATATATAATCGAATGTCTCACAACCACCATTAATTATTCACACATACACATGTGTATATATACAATTTCTCCTACATGTTGCCTTGGTGCCTTCGGATCACGATGACAAGTGGTTCATGGGGGCGGTAGCGGGTAATAGTATTCTCCTTTGGAATCTATGACCTGGTCGAGAAAAAATCCCGCTATTTCCTCTTGAAGTGCTCGTATGCGCTCTGTTGGTAGGAGCTGGTCCCGCACCTCTTTGAACTGTTAAGAAGGAGATCAATATGCATGTGTATTAGTTGTGTGACTAGATATCGACAATCATGTAAGATTTGTGAATAGTGTTTTGGCAAAAGTACCCAGTCCTGTCTATCAGATCTGCTCCTTTCGGACGCCATCATGCGAATGTTCCCGCAAACGTAGTATGCACACACTTCAGTCCCCGGCGCCTGCTTCAGGGCCTTTACGAGAATAGAATTTAATCAGATAATAATTAATCAAGCATGTTAATTAATTAATGGTATTGAAACAAGAATTAAAGAGATGGTAGCTAGCTAGCTAGTACTACTTAATTACTTACCTTGGGTCGATATCAACATAGCTTTTGTCGCCATTTTCCTAGAGTCACCTTGATGTACTTTGCCCAAGCCCTGCCCGCCGGCAAAGAAAATTAATAAAGGGGTTATTAAAAATAGTTCATATCAGGAAATGACGAACTAAATAGGCTGAGATATAGTTAATAATGATTGAAATAACCTGTCGACTATCCCCTTCATGATGATGTAGTCACTATCTTTTTTAAGTAGTGAGTCCAGTACTTCAACTTTTCCTTCGTCAACTTTAATGTCTAACAAGATCCAGTGGAACCTGCATGCGCATACGTTTGCATGTATAAATTAAGCGGGCATGTGCATAACACTAATCAACTATAACCCTAAACCCTATACACTTATTAACATCTAGCTGGTAAGCAAAAACAGAATTTGTTGTACAAGACAGTGTGACTCACTCGAAGTTGTAAGGAAGTAGTATATCTTCATTGCTATTGAGGCGCTTCAAGAACTCTACCATGTTTTTTCTCTACATCTTGTCTACACCATTCCAATTTCCATGTGTATTCATTAACGGTATTTGGCTCAATGAACCCAATGCCACAGCGTCCAGCTTTTTTCATTTCATACATCTTCATCCTGCATAATGCCACAGAAAAGAATATATAGTGAGGATATATAATTACAGGTAATTAATGATCAATCAATGAGCACTAGAGCTAGCTTGAGACTTAAATTACAGAAAGAAATCACTTACAGACAATAGCAACTGACGATAGATTTGTCGAGTGCATCTTGATTGAATAACTGAAATAGTTCTGAATACTCAACGGACAGAGCTTTCTTATTGAAGTAATGATCTTCTTCGACTTGCACCATGAGGGACTCTCGATTGGAAATCTTGGTAATTTTCATGTACCAATCATGCAATTCATACATTCTTGTTGGGAGGTTCTTGACCTCCTCGGGCTCGACCAAAGGTTGGCCCCGGACATATTTCTGTTTTATTTCCTCCTCTCTAAGCGGAGACATGGGCTCGATATCGAGGAGTTCTCCAACAGTGATCTTGAGCATTTCAGCCTGCATTATATGCTCCTCGGTTATTACCACATCGCCCAGCTCGGGAACGTAAACGGTTTGCCCACAATAATATTGGGCGCACGTACTCTCATGTGTTGTTGGCACAACAAGCGGGGGGATCGATTGCGCCGCCTGTTCTCCCAGCTGGGGAACGGTTTTCCCGCATTTTTTGACAGCTGCTTGTTGGCTCGAGCTCGCTTCTTTCTGTAGTCGTGCTCGATGTGCCTTCCTGATTTGGCGCTCATAGTCTGAGTCAACAGGCTTGGGAGCTGGTGGTCTAGCCATACGAATGAAGTGGTCAATCTTTTCCTCAGGCACTTTCTCCCTTGGCGGCGGTGCCGGTTTCGGTCCAAAATGGGCGTCCACTTCGGCCCACACTATTGCATCGTTTTGCTCCTCGGTCATGTCATAAGGCCTCTGAGGAAGAGGAGCGAGGTTGCTTGGAACATATTTATATCGCTTGTCTCCGCCTGTACTTCCTGTACTACCTCGACTCGTACCGCTACGCACCATAGTTGCGGCGTGTCTCTTCTGCGATTGCTTAGGCGGCGGAGATGGCTGACGTGGCTTAGTTGGAGCAGGAGGAGTGACTTGACGCTGTGCCAGACTTAAAGCAGGAGGTGTGGCCTGACACGGTGTCGGACTTGAAGCAGGAGGTGTGGCCTGACGCTGTGCCGGACTTGAAGCAGGAGGTGTGGCCTGACACGGTGTCGGACTTGAAACAGGAGGAGTGGCCTGACGCTGTGCCGGACTTGAAGCAGGAGTCTGCTCACGCGTTCGTGGACTTCGAGGAGGAGTCGGCAGACGCGGTGTCGGTGGACTTCGAAAGATGATGCAATCCTTTCTCCATAGGATGATACGATGTATGGCCTCTCCCAGTGTGTGCTCGTCGTCACCTCTAGGAATGTCAAGCTGTAGCCCCGAATATGGGTCCACCACCTCATCAACCAAGACACGAGCATAGCCCGCTAGAATCGGGGTGCAATGGAAGGTTGCTTCGGGGGTAATTGTAAAAGCAACGGCGTCCGCCACCTTCATGGATATGTTCTTCATTTTGTAGTGTAGCTCACAGTTAGTGTTCTCTATGATGTCATCCACAGGGTATGTATCCGGGAGTGCGTAGCCCGGGGCGGAACCAACGCTGCTTCTCGGCATGGATGGGACGGTGCTATCCAATGCTGGATGATCATCCGCTTGCTGCTGCCGCTGCTGAGACCCCCTTTCCTGGCTCAGTGAGTTGATCTGCTGCTGCTGCTGCTGGAATTTGAGTGCCAAGTCCGCGTGCCTTGCTTCTAGGCCTTGAAGGCGTTCCGCGTCCTACTTCCTCTGCTCCTTCTCCAGCTTCCTCTTCTTCTCCTCCTCCATCTTCTTTCTTGCACGGGTCCTGTAGTCGTCGTTCCATTCCGAAAAGCCCTCATACCAGGGAATAACGCCCTTGCCTCGTGTTCTTCCCGGGTGTTCCGGATTTCCCAAGGCGTGCGTAAGCTCGTCGTTCTCTCTGTTGGGCGTGAACACCCCCTTTCGAGCATCTTCTATTGCGTCAAGTAACTTTTGTTCTGCTCCTTTTAGACTTGCCTTCTTCGAAACCAGGCCTGTCTTCGGGTCAAACGCCCCCCATGCGCATAGAACCAAGTTCTGCACCTGGGGGGCCAGCTCCTAGTAACCGGAGTGACCCATGCATCCTCCATCTCTTGCTCAGACTTATCCCTCTTAGGCATTGCCACCGCGTAGCCACCTGGACCCAGCCTATGGAACTGCGTCTTTTTTGCGGCATTGGCCTTGTTTTTTCTCGACCATTCCTTAGATAATTCTGATTCCTTGAATTTCATGAAAGCGGGCCAGTGTTCTCTTTGCTTCTCCAGTGTTCCCTTGAATTCTGGAGTCTTCCTTTCTGCAACGAGGTAGTTGGCCCATACAGTTTTCTTGTGGGTGTTGAATGCAATTGCCATCTTCTTAAGAGCAACGTCCTTGACTTTCTGCACATCTGCATCAGTGAAAATAATCTGGTACGGTGAAATGTTCCATCAGAGATTCCCAAAGCTTTTGTTTTGCTCTCTCGTCGACCCAAGTAACATCTGGGCGTTTAGTTTTTGGCTCTTTCCATTCTTGAATGGAGATCGGGAGTTGGTCCTTCACAAGAACTCCGCACTGACAAACGAACTTGTTCGCAATGTTCTTAGGCGTGAGGGCTTCGCCACTAGCTTTGATGGAATCGATGTTGTACTTTACACCCTCCTTCAACTTTTTGCCCGGGCCGCGCTTTGTCCTGCTGTCTGTAGAAGCAGATTTGCTTGATCCGGAGGGCTGAAAGAAGAAAGATCGATTCGTTAATATATCTTCAAATAAAAAAAACATGTGATGATCACTAGATGCCTGCTTATATAAATACACCTCGCTGGTAGTCTTTGTTATTTCAAGATCAACATTGTATTCGTCATCATAATCATTGTCTGCGTCATCATAATCATAATCATAGTTCATGACTTCATCAGCTCGGTCGTCGAGATCGAATATCTTATCATCACCCTCCCCGGTATTGTTCAGATATTGGGAGCCGTCATTTGCTTCATTCAGATCATCTGGCCTATTAGGGTTGTGTATGATCTCGAACAGGGCCTCTTCTCCCTCTCTGCCGGTATTGTCCGCCATAGCTTTTATTTAACTAATATAGAAGAAATATAAAACAATTTAGTATTCAAATTACAATGCATGGATGCAATCAATAAGGAAAAACTGAATCATATAGTACATAATATGCATCGTCTCGAATAATATATAATCTCGAATACATCGTCTCGAATAATATATAATCTCGAATACATCACTGGCTAGGTAGCTAATAAAGATCGAATACTATAGAAGAATCTAGGCCACTCGCGGTTCCTGGGGCGCGGGCGGTGGACACCCAAAGACAAGGAACCATCACAGGATCATATCTCCGGTCATCTGCCCAAAGAACCTGCCAGGTATTGGAGAACCTGACGTCCATAGCAGCCATGTAGCGATGGACGTGCTCGTCCTCCTCCCTGACACGACGACGCACCACCTCCGGCGGGGCCGGCTCCCTCTGCACCGAATGTGGCCCACGCGAACGCCACCAAAGGAGATCAGGGTCGACGACGGGACCCGAGGCCGGGTTCCTCACGAAGCGGCGCGCCCCTCCAGGTAGCACCTCCCAGTGCCAGCCCGGCGGAGCCCAATCCCGGACATCGGTCAGCCGGACGTCGTCGCGAACGGGTCGACGGCGAGTATGCGGGCCGGGCATCGTCGAGAACAAATACTATATGCCCGCAAAAGTAACATTTTTTAAATGATTGGATTGTGATAACTAAAATTCTATATGCAAATTCTAACAATTTGACATCAATCTAATTCATCTAACTAAAACTAATTCTAAAATTTCTAACATTTCTATATATATAACTAACATTTTTATAACATTTCTAATATTTCTATAACTAAAAAACAGAAATGCTAACATTTCTACAACTAAAAAATAGAAAATATTTATAACATTTCTATATAACTAACATTTCTAATATTTCTATAACTAAAAAACAGAAAATTTCTAACATTTCTATAGATATTTCTATAACTAAAAAACAGAAAAAATTTCTATAACTAAAAAACTAATATGTGTGTGTGTGTGTGTGGACATGGCGGCCGGGGCAGGAGCTCACCGGCGAGGCGCGGCGACGGGGGGCCGCGACGGGGACAGAGACGGGCGGTGACGACGGGGATGGGGACGGGGCGGCGACGACGGGGACGGGGACGGGCCGGGCGGGGACGACGGGGCGGGGCGCGGTGACGGGGACGGGGACGGCCGGGGCGACGGGCGCCGACAGGGACGGCGACGGGGGCGGCGACGAGGGGCGGCGGCGACGGGGCAGATGAGAAAGAAGCAGAGGGAGAGATGAGAAACTGAATTTTTTTGAAGTGCTTTCTTATATAGAACACCCCTTTATTACCGGTTGGAGCCACCAACCGGTACTAAAGGTCTGTTTTGGCCAGGCCAAGTGGCGGGAAGCGCACACCCTTTAGTACCGGGTGGTGGCTCCAACCGGTACTAAAGACCCCCCCCCCCCATTAGTACCGGTTTGAGCCACCACCCGGTACTAAAGGGGGTGCGCTGGCGCAGGTGCGGTGCGTCATGTTTAGTCCCACCTCGCTAGCCGAGGGGCGTCCGCACTGGTTTATAAGCCCCAGTGTGGTAGCTCTCTCGAGCTCCTCTCCAAAGCAGGCCTACTGGGCCTAAACGTTATGTGCTGTCCTGTGGGCCTACTGGGCCTTTGCGGGCCTGCATCCTGGCCCAACAACAGGTTGGGTTTCTAGTCGTATGCAGGCCGCTGTGGCGCAGTAGGCGGGCTTTTTTATTTTCTTATTTTTTGGCTTTATTTATTTTTGTTTTATTTATTTTTGAGTTGTTTTTTTGCTGTATTTAGAGTTTCTTTGTGAATATTTTTGCTTTAGGTACAAAAAATTACAAACTTTCTATTAGTGCCGGTAGTTTACAAATTTGAATAGTTTACATTTTGAATTATTTGAAATTTGTGTGAATCACTAGTTTGTGAATAACTTAACTTTGAAAATAGATTTTTCAGTGATTCTTTTTTCTTATGTTTAATATTAGTGTGTTTTATCATTATATTCAATTTGGAAATGCTTAGGTTATTTAAAAAATGAAATGCCTTTGTAGCGGATGAGTTTTCGTCCGAAACCCTGATACTTTGAAAGAAATTGTCCATTTTGTACACGAAGTGCATCCAGTTTTTGCGGTAACCCTCTCTACTTTTTTGCACATGCTATGTGGGTGAAATTATGATACCATGCCAACTTTCAACCTTTTCTGAGTTCATTTGAAATGCTTTTCAATTTCAGGGTCATTTAGCTGAAAAAAATCAGTAAATGCATGAAAGAATTTGTTTGCACATAAAATTTCTTCGCGTTTCAAATGCCAAAACACATAACTACCCTAACTATTACAGAGATTCCCTCCTGGGTGTGAAACACAGAAGAAAGTGATGATAGTGAAGCCGGTCACATCCCAGATCTTTGGGTGTGAAACTTTTTCTTCGCGTGTGTCCCTTTGCGCCGTAGCCATGGAAAATCTTCATCATTTAACTGGATGCTCGAGTCAATATTCACTGTGAATGGAGCAATTTCATCAAACTTTTCATAATCTTCTGACATGTCTGTCTTGTCATCCACTCCCACGATGTTTCTCTTCCCAGAAAGAACTATGTGGCGCTTTGGCTCATCGTATGATGCATTCGCTTCCTTATCTTTTCTTTTTCTCGGCTTGGTAGACATATCCTTCACATAGAAAACCTGTGCCACATCATTAGCTAGGACGAATGTTCGTATGCATACGCAAGATTGTTGAGATCCACTGTTGTCATTCCATACTGCGGGTCTTCCGTTACCCCGCCTTGTGTCATATTCACCCATTTGCACCGAAACAAAGGGACCTTCAAACCACGTCCATAGTCAAGTTCCCATATCTCCTCTATGTAACCATAATATGTTTCCTTTCCCGTCTTGGTTGTTGCATCAAAGCGGACACCATTGTTTTGGTTGGTGCTCTTCTTATCTTGGGCGATCGTGTAAAATGTATTACCATTTACCTCGTACCCTTTGAAAGTCATTATATTCGAAGATGGTAACTGGGACAGCGAGTACATGTCATCTTCAATAGAGGCGTCATGCATGGTACGTGTCTGCAACCAGCCGGCAAAACTCCTGGTTTGTTCACGTGTAATCCAGTCATCAGACCGCTCCGGGTGTTTGGAGCGTAGAAAATTCTTGTGTTCGTCCATATACGGAGCCACCAAGGCGGAATTCTGTAGAACTGTGTAGTGTGCTTCATTGAGAGAATGTCCGTCCATACATATTTTTTGATTCCCTCCTAGCGTGCCTTTTCCATCCAGTCTGCCCTTATGCCGCGATTCAGGAATACCAATCGGCTTAAGGTCAGGAATAAAGTCAATACAAAACTCAATGACCTCCTCATTTTCATGGCCCTTGGAGATGCTTCCTTCTGGCCTAGCACGGTTATGAACATATTTCTTTAAGACTCCCATGAACCTCTCAAAGGGGAACATATTGTGTAGAAATACAGGACCCAAAACGTTAATCTCTTCGCATAGGTGAACAAGGAAGTGTGTCATGACGTTGAAGAAGGATGGTGGGAACACGAACTCGAAACTCACAAGACATTGCACCAAATCATTCTCTAACCTTGGTATGATTTCTGGATCGATTACCTTCTGAGAGATTGCATTGAGGAATGCACATAGCTTCACAATGGCTAATCGAACGTTATCCGGTAGAAGCCCCCTCAATGCAACCAGAAGCAGTTGTGTCATAATCACGTGGCAGCCATGAGACTTTAGGTTCTGGAACTTTTTCTCTGCCATGTTTATTATTCCCTTTATATTCGACGAGAAGCCAGACGTGTTGGGGAACGTAGCAATAATTCAAAATTTTCCTACGTGTCACCAAGATCAATCTAGGAGATGCTAGCAACGAGAGAGAGGGAGTGCATCTTCATACCCTTGAAGATCGCTAAGCGGAAGCGTTACAAGAACGCGGTTGATGGAGTCGTACTCGCGGTGATTCAAATCGCGGAAGATCCGATCTAGCGCCGAACGGACGGCGCCGCTGCGTTCAACACACGTACAGCACAGGGGCGTCTCCTCCTTCTTGATCCAGCAAGGGGAGAGGAGAAGTTGAGGGAGAACTCCAGCAGCACGGCGGCATGGTGGCAATGGAGCTCGTGGTTCTCCGGCAGGGCTTCGCCAAGCACTACGGAGGAGGAGGAGATGTATGAGGAGGAAGGGGGCTGCGCCAAGGGAAGGGTATGGCTGCCCTCCCACCCCCTCACTATATAAAGGGGGAAGGGGAGAGGGGGCCGGCCCCTCTAGATGGATCTAGGGGAGGAGGCGGCGGCCAGGGGAAACCCTAGATGGGTTTGGGCGCCCCCACCCCCTAGGAAACTTGCCCCCCAAGCCGGGAGGGGCGGCTGCCCTAGGGGTGGCGCCCCCACCTCTCCTGGTTACGTGAGATGGGTTGGGAGGGGCGCACAGCCCTTTAGTGGGCTGGTTTGCCCCTTCCCCTTGGCCCATAAGGCCCCCCAACGCTTGCCGGGGCCTCTGAAACCCCTTTCGGACATGCTGGCCATAGCCTGGTACCCCCGGAACAATTCCGGACTCCAATACCCTTCGTCCAATATACTGATCTTCACCTCCGAACCATTCCGGAGCTCCTCGTCATGTCCGGGATCTCATCCGGGACTCCGAACAACCTTCAGTAACCACATACTATTTCCCATAACAACTCTAGCGTCACTGAACCTTAAGTGTGTAGACCCTACGGGTTCGGGAACCATGCAGACATGACCGAGACGTTCTCCGGCCAATAACCAACAGCGGGATCTGGATACCCATGTTGGCTCCCACATGTTCCACGATGATCTCATCGGATGAACCACGATGTCGGGGATTCAATCAATCCCGTATACAATTCCCTTTGTCTATCGGTATGTTACTTGCCCGAGATTCGATCGTCAGTATCCCTATACCTTGTTCAATCTCGTTACCGGCAAGTCTCTTTACTCATTCCGTAACGCATGATCCCGTGGCTAACTCATTAGTCACATTGAGCTCATTATGATGATGCATTACCGAGTGGGCCCAGAGATACCACTTCGTCATACGGAGTGACAAATCCCAATCTCGATTCGTGCCAACCCAACAGACACTTTCGGAGATACCTGTAGTGCACCTTTATAGCCATCCAGTTACGTTGTGACGTTTGGTACACCCAAAGCATTCCTACGGTATCCGGGAGTTGCACAATCTCATGGTCTAAGGAAACGATACTTGACATTAGAAAAGCTCTTAGCAAACGAACTACACGATCTTGTGCTATGCTTAGGATTGGGTCTTGTCCATCACATCATTCTCCTAATGATGTGATCCCGTTATCAATGACATCCAATGTCCATGGTCAGGAAACCATAACCATCTATTGATCAACGAGCTAGTCAACTAGAGGCTTACTAGGGACATGTTGTGGTCTATGTATTCACACATGTATTACGGTTTCCAGTTAATACAATTATAGCATGAACAATAGACAATTATCATGAACAAGGAAATACAATAATAACCATTTTATTATTGCCTCTAGGGCATATTTCCAACAAGACGGTACCTTAATACTGAGCGGGCATTCAAAGAAGATTTCCTTCTCTTCTTTGGTAAGAGCATAGCTGGCATGACCCTGATGTATGCCGTCTTTTCCATGCATATGTTGCTGGTCCTCCCGTGCCTCAGGTGTATCTTTTGTCTTCCCATACACGCCCAAGAAGCCAAGCAGGGTCACGCAAAGATTCTTCGTCACATGCATCACGTCGATTGCAGAGTGGACCTCTAGGTCTTTCCAATAGGGCAGGTCCCAAAATATAGATTTCTTCTTCCACATGGGTGCGCGTCCGTCAGCGTCATTCGGAACAGGTTGTCCGCCAGGACCCTTTCCAGTACGGTGGCGAGGCTTCGTCCGGTGATCCGCCTCACCTTTGAAATGCTTGCCTTTCTTTCCTACGGGATGCCTGCTCGGAAGAAATCGACGATGTCCCAGGTACACATTCTTCTTACAATTGTCCAAATATATACTGTCGGTATCATCCAAACAGTGCGTGCATGCGCGGTATCCATTGTTTTTCTGTCCCGAACGGTTACTGAGAGCAGGCCAATCATTGATGGTCACGAACAGCAAGGCCTTTAGGTCAAATTCTTCCCCCATGTGCTCATCCCACGCACGTACACCTGTTCCATTCCACTGCTGTAAGAGTTCTTCAACTAATGGCCTTAGGTACACATCAATGTCGTTGCCGGGTTGCTTAGGGCCTTGGATGAGCACTAGCATCTAATGAACTTCCGCTTCATGCACAACCAAGGAGGAAGGTTATACAAACATAGAGTCACACGCCAGGTGCTATGGTTGCTGCTCTGCTCCCCAAAAGGATTAATGCCATCTGCGCTTAGACCAAACCATACGTTCCTTGCGTCATCTGCAAACTCCTTCCCGTACTTTCTCTCGATTTTTCTCCACTGCGACCCGTCAGCGGGTACTCTCAACTTTCCGTCTTTCTTACGGTCTTCTCTGTGCCATCGCATCGCCTTGGCATGCTCTTTGTTTTGGAACAAACGTTTCAACCTTGGTATTATAGGAGCATACCACATCACCTTGGCAGGAACCTTCTTCCTGGGGAGCTCGCCCTCGACATCACCAGGGTCATCGCGCCTGATCTTATAGCGCAATGCACCGCATACCGGGCAAGCGTTCAAATCCTCGTACTCACCGCGGTAGAGGATGCAGTCATTAGGGCATGCATGTATCTTCTGCACCTCTAACCCTAGAGGGCAGACAACCTTCTTTGCTTTGTACATACTATCGGGCAGTTCGTTATCCTTTGGAAGCATATTCTTTATCATTACCAGCAACTTTCCAAATGGCTTGTCAGACACACCATTCTCTGCCTTCCATTGCAGCAATTCCAGTGTGGTGCCCAACTTTTTCTTGTCAGCTTCGCAATTCGGGTACAACAATTTCTTGTGATCCTCTAACATGCCCTGCAACTTCTTCTTCTCCAAATCACTTGCGCAGTTTCTCTTTGCATCGGCAATGGCCCGACCTAGATCATCAGCGGGCTCATCTGATGCCTCTTCTTCGGCTTCTTCCCGCATTGCCGGCTCAGCTTCTTCCCCCATTGTTGTGTCATCGTATTCAGGGAACCCATGGCCAGGATAGCTGTCGTCGTCCTCTTCTTCTTCATTGTCTTCCATCATAACACCTCTTTCTCCGTGCTTGGTCCAAACATTATAGTGGGGCATGAAACCGGACTTAAACAGGTGGACGTGAATGGTTCTTGACGTAGAGTAATTGTGATCATTCTTACAGACTAAACATGGACAAGGCATAAAACCATCCGCCCGCTTGTTTGCCTCAGCCGCAAGCAGAAAAGTTTGCACGCCATTAATGAACTCGGGAGAGCATCGGTCATCGTACATCCATTGTCGGCTCATCTTCATTACACAACACCGAAAAGACCAAATTAATACAAGTTCATACATAAAGTTAATACAAGACTTAAATGCAACAATACAATAACTCTCTAACTAAAGCATTTAAATGCAACAACAAATGCGATCAAGATCGCAACTAAGGTAACAATTGATCCAACAGCATAATGATACCAAGCCTCACTATCAATGGCATATTTTCTAATCTTTCTAATCTTCAAGCGCATTTTCTCCATCTTGATCTTGTGATCATCGACGACATCGGCAACATGCAACTCCAATTCCATCTTCTCCCCTCAATTCTTTTCAATTTTTCTTTCAAATTCTCGTTTTCTCTTTCAACTAAATTTAACCTCTCGACAATAGGGTCAGTTGGAATTTCTGGTTCACAAACCTCCTAGACAAAAATATCTATGTCAACTTGATGGGCATAATTTGTCATAAACACGAAATGCAACAACTAGTTTTAAAAGAGAATATACCACATCTGAATCATAACAAGGACGAGGGCCGACGGGGACGGATATCAAAACCATGGCACTATGTATAACAAACAACGTACGGGTAAGATAATTATACGAGTAACTATATATCCAAATCACACAAACATCAATTTGGTAATGTAAAACATTCATGAACAAGAGGCTCACCACAAGGTGGTGCCGGCGACGGAACGGTGCGGGCGATCGACTGTGGTTACGATGGAGATTTAGAAGGCACTAAGTAAACCACACCTACATATGCAAACTAAGTGTTATTTTTGACCTCAAATTGCATATAAATCAAATACTAGCACATATATTTCCTCCCAAATTACTAAACTCATAAATTAATCACTATACAAAGCATTGCAAGAGCTAATCTAGCAATGAGAGATGAAAGGACAAAGTTGCTAACCTTTGTGATCATTTGAATGGATGGGGGCCTTCAAATCTTGACAAATTTTGGGCAAAATGTGTGATGAGCTCGAGAGGAAGAGGGGAAGAACAGAGAGGAGAGGGGAAAGGGGAAGAACAGAGCGAGCTCGGGTGGACGAAGGGTTTATGTAGGACGACCTTTAGCACCGGTTCGTGCCACGAACCGGTACTAAAGGTGCTGGAGGGGCCCCAGACTGACAACATCCTGCCACCACTCACTTTAGTACCGGTCCATGGCACGAACCGGTGCTAAAGGTCGGCCACGAACCGGTACTAATGAAAGCGGCCGGCTAGCCGTTGGAACCGGCACTAATGCACACATTAGTGCCGGCTCAAAAGCAAACCGGCACTAATGTGCTTGACATTTGACCCTTTTTCTATTAGCGGTAGTAACAACCCATAATGCAATAAATATCGATTTAAAAGCATGATGCAAAATGGATGTATCCGAGATCCTAATATTTTGATTTGCAAACTATATTACTGTGTGGTGAATTTTTTTAAATTGAAATGATCAAGTTTCGCACAAAGAAAATCAAAATTTAAATGGGACATCACCCTACCACCATCGCCCCTAGCGATAGGGTTGCGCACCCTACCGTAAAAGATTATTATGTTTCAGGTACAGTACCGCTAGCACGGTTGGCGATAGGGTTGCATAGCCTACCGCATAGTTTTTCCGCTCCCTTGATACAATACGGTTTCGGGGTTTTGAGGGGTTTATGGTCTCCACCCTATCGCCAGCGATTACGGTGGTAGGGTTTACCTACCTACCTACCGTCTCGCAATTCTGGCGGTAGGATGTTAGTCCACGTCAGCCCCACCCAGCAGATGATGGCCACTAGCGTTAACCCTACCGCCAGGGGGGCTGACGATAGGCAGTTATACCCTACCGCCGCCGACCCCCACGGTCGAAAAAGGGTCAGATCCGGCTAAACTTTGCCAACATGATCAAAACACTAAATTTGGCCCCGAGGAGTCACTCAACTACTCGACCTCTCTACCCCTCTACTACTGCTTTTGCCCGCCACCATGCAACTCCATGACAACACTATCCAGAGTGGATCGATCCAAGTAACTTTGCCACGTATGTCAGGTGAAATCCGAACTTTTTTAGTAGTAGGGAGTGACTTAGGGCAACTCCCGATCCGCTATAACCGGTTAGAGAAGTAAAAATTCGGTTTTACTCCTCTAACCAACACCTAGTCGACCCCCAATCGATGTTAGTGGAGTAAAAACTATCCTCAGCCGCACCTCACCTCTCTATTTTTACTCCACACCTATCGCTCGGAGGAAAAAAATCCTCTCCCCTCCACTGCCTCACCCAGCCCACTCTCACGCCTCATCTACGCCACCGTAGACACTCTGTAGGCTCTACCGCGGTCCTTGACCACCCGAATTTGTGCCTCTCTCGCCCTGTCGCCAGCGCACAACCGGTAGATCTACAGCCAACGCCGGATTTGACGCATCCGGCCACTGGCGACTACGCCTTTGGCATAGATTGGCCGGGTACCGGACCGCACAGCCCCGACAATGCCTCTGCACCACATGTAGGTATTGACTTTCCCTCTGCCCGCTCAGGTTTGTCTCGTTGGTGCTTCGCCGGCAAAGACACGACCGTCCATCGCCCGGACTAGGCACTGGCCCAGTGGCTCGTCGGTTCCCCATTGTCGGTCATAAAGTGCGACGACTGCTCGCGGCAGGTAGTGCGCCGAGTTTCCACCATGGCAGAACACCCCGAATGAGTGTTCTTCAAGTGCAAAAAAGATGGGTATGTGATTTTTTTATTCGGCTGTTCACCGGATTCAATGCAATTTAGGTAGCTCATTGTTTTCTCAAATTTGTGTGTAGGATGGATGCAAGTTTTGGTATTGAGAATAAGATTACATCAATCTATTGATAGCACATGAGACTAGATGTGAAGCAACATCGAATTTGTCGGAATCGAAGAAAAAAGAAGTGTGCAACCGCGAGAAGCCAATAGAAAGAATCAACAATGAAGACATAGAGAAATTATTAATCCAATTATTGGGAGCAATTATGAAAGTTGGATGTCTTTTAGAGAATAGTGAATTGTGTACTCCAATGTATTAAAATATCGTTGTATGAAATAAAGAAGCAATGAAATTTGTTTCAATTGTCGAAAATGAAATGCAAATAAAAAATACTCCGTTAAATATAGGGGATCGACTAGGTTCAGCCAAAAGTTAAGGGAGTAAAAGTACTCCACTAAGGGTTTACTTCACTGGATCCTCTGTTATATATAGGGGATCGGTTAGAGTTGCCATTAAACCGGTCCAAGCCTGCCTTACGTCGCCCAAAAAGTCTAAGCTTGCTTTTGCTAGTAGCACTCTTAAAGCGCCTTCGGATCCCCTCCGCTCCTTCAAATCTTTGACTCCACTCCCAGCTCTTGGATTGATGGCGCCTCCCGCCAAATCAAGAGTTGACAATACGTTCGGCAACTGACTTCACTCTACGGTCCATACACGATCGATCAGAAAGGTGCAGGGAACAGTGCTAGTGGGTGGCGGCTGCGTGGCGTTTGAGTTTAATAGTGGGGGAGTCGTCCGCGGAGCTCGGTGTTAGCCTCGTTGCTCCGCTCTTTGTTGGAAACATGAGCAATTTACCGAATGATTTTATTAACAGAAATACTAGATAAAGCACGACTAGTATAGCAGTGATAAAACAAGTCATGCGATTTGACAAAGAGAAGGTAAACAACATCTTCATATATGAACTGTAACTAAGCACATCTAGAGCAGACAGTATAGCAAGTTGCATATATGAAACAGAGTCTAACATATCTAGGGCAAACACTAGAACAAGGAACTGTAGCAGGACCTCTAATAGGAAGAGGAAGAACGCGTACGGGACAGCAGCAGCTGAAGCGCTGGACTTGGGGTCGGTGTCCTCGCTAGCCATGTCGTCGAGGAGGTTGTCGACGTCGGGGAAGAAGTCATCATCGGGGGAGTAGTCGTCGGAGTCCGGGGCGTCCGTGACGAAGAAGTCAGTAGTCGCGCGAAGCGCTCCCCAAAAACCTTATCACCCTTCTGCCGTACAGGACTCAAAGAGGTGCGATTTCGGAGGCCTACTGTCCCGACCTGCGGTGCACGCCGCAAGCCGGGATGGGGAAGAACGTAGCAGCGGCGCAGTGCTCAGGAACTTGTGGCGAGAGGAAGAAGAGGTTCTGGAACGTCTCTCTGAGAGGAGCGACCTCCCTTTTATAGGCGCAAGATAAGGAGGCTGCGCCGGGAGCTGAAGAGAACGAGGGAGACGAAACAAACAGGCAGCAGGCGAAGAGGTGCGCCGTTCGTATTCAACCTCCACTACAACAAAAACGTTTCAGATTCCACGTGACCTTTCGTATACCCGTCGTGCGTGGCAAAAATTTAGACATCGGCTCGGCTCATTCCCGCGCGCGTCGTGACGCGTGGCGAGGCGGGCGGCGGAGGAGGAGCGCGCATGGATGTCCCTCTTGTTCTCATCCTCATACATGTGGAGAAAGAGCCTCCCTTATAAAGAGGTCCAACTCCCTCTAAACTAGCAATGTGACACTAAACTTTAGTTCCACCTCTTGCCTTGCACGAATGTGCTGCGTGGGCCTCTAGGATTTATTAGGAATTTCTGAAACTGCTATTGGGCTAGACCCAAAATAGACAAAATTCCAGCAATCCCCCACCAGATCCCAGAGGCACACAAAATTTGCCTTTGGTTCCAAAACACTATTTTATATACCGGTACTACAGTGGAGACTGTTAAGTTGAACTTCCACCTAGGACTCTATGCTACACTAGTAAGCAACTTGGACAGTGGACTGGGCCTTGAACTGCAAGTTTTCTGCGAATCTAGCTTCACATAAAGCCTTGACCGATACGTGGCTACCGTGGGTCGTCCCCGTGGGTGGAGCTTATGCGTCATACTCCGAGACCTTTCATGAGTTTACTAGAGAGAATCCTACTCTCATAGATTGCGACATTTAACAATCAGACTCATATACGTGCGTTCTTAAGGCACCACGCAGCCAACTATCAACTGGATCTGCCAACTATCAACTGGATCTTAAGGCACACACTGCTACCCAAGTCAGGTGATCACAAGATGATCAGAGGACATGCAATAAACCTGCTGCATATATTTGATGTCCCACAGAAGTTCAAGGTCATGAGTTTGATCGTTGAGACAATCAAGAGAACTGCTGCTGACCAGAAGAGAAGCTGTGGGTATGCCCCACAAATTCAGGAGCTCATCAACTCAAAGATGGGCAAAGGAAAATACATTTTGGATAAGGAGCACCTGCCCATCTACCCTGAATTTGAAGATAACATAGTGGTGATGAATGAGAATGAACCATCTTCAGCTCAAGCACAGGAAAAGAGAGAGAAGGCTAAGGCAGAGAAGACTGCAAAGATGCCAACAGCAGAGGAGGCATCTCAGGTATTCTTGAAGAGCAAGCAAGACCAGCTTGGATATCTGATCCAATCCACCCTGAGGATTGAGAAGGGCTTGGCCACCCTGACCAAGAACCAGGAGAGCTTGGAAAGGATTATTGAGACAAAATTCTATTACCTTGATGTGAAGGTGACAGAGATCCAAACGGCAGTTGAGCAACTCCAGGAGGAAGCTGAGGAGAAGAAGGGCAAGTCTACCACAGATGCTTTTGCCAGAGTGCCTAGAGGACAGAGATCTGCTGCAGTGCCAGTGACAGACACTAGAGCTACAGCATCAGCACCAGCAGCAACAGCTCCAGTTCCACCTCCAGCAGCTACTCCACCAGCTCCAGCTACTTCGTCTGAAGCCTTCGTTCTTGGAGTTCTCTCAACACCTCCTACCGAAGATCAAGCCTGAGAGTCGTTAGCACTATGCATTTTTGAACTTTTTGGTAACTTGTTGCCAAAGGGGGAGAAAAATGTAAAGATCATAGGCTGAGAGAGAGTGTGTTGCCTTTTTTATCTCTCTTGCTATTTTGGTTGAAACTTTATTGTGTGCTTGTGTGAGATGCTACTTTATGTCCTTGTGAGATACTTGTTTGATCATGTGTTTGATCATATGCTACCCTTAATGCTTGTTGGATGATATTATCTTTATATCCTCTTATGATCATTCACTTTGCTTGGTGATGAGTGCATGTGTTTTAATCTCTATCATTTTGAGCGCTCCACCAAGATGTATGTGACATGGAAGAGTAACCCATGATCCTAATCGATTGTGCATTTGCATTCAAAAGAAAATTTAAATAATGCACAAATTTAGTGGGAGCTCTTGCTTATCACATACTTATCAAAGCGACGATGTTTTTCAATCTTATTTATCATTTGTCGAAGCTTTGATCTATATGTTGTCATCAATTACCAAAAAGGGGGAGATTGAAAGTGCAACTATCCCTGGGTGGTTTTGGTAATTCCTAACAACATATAGCTCATTGAGCTAATGCTATTCCAAGATGAATATTTCAGGAAAGCTCAATGATTGGCATGGCATGGATTAGAAAGTGGACCCTTCAAAATGCTAAGGACAAAAGATTGGCTCAAGCTCAAAGCACAAGACTCTACATTTTCTATTTTAGTGATCCAAGATCACATTGAGTCTATAGGAAAAGCCAATACTATTAAGAAGGGATGAGGTGTTGCTTAATGAGGTTCTTGCTCAAAATTCTTAGTGATATGCTCCAAAACCCTCCACTACTTTCTCACATCCACATATGTCCCAAACCAAAAAGTCCAACTCGGCCCCACCGATTCTTTCTATCCGGCGCCACCGAGTTCAGTTGACATAGCCACTGCCAGAAACCCTAGTCTTTTCGGTCTCACCGAGATGGGATTGTAATCTCTCTGTTTCCGTTCATAACGTTTCGGTCAAACCGAGATGAGCGATCGGTCCCACCGAGATTGCAATGCAAACACTCTGTTTCCTTTTCGTAACGTTTCGGTCCAACCGAGATGAGCGAATCGGTCCCACTGAGTTTGCCTGACCAACTCTCTGTTAGTCTATTACCAAAATCGGTCTCACCGAGTTTGTGTAATCGGTCTCACCGAGATTACATTATGCCCTAACCCAAACAAAATCGATCCCACCGAGTTGACGTGTCAGTCCCACTGAAACACCTAACGGTCACATTATGAACCAAATCGGTATGATCGAGTTCTTTGAATCGGTCCCACCGAGTTTGGTGATTTGTGTGTAACGGTTAGATTTTGTGTGGAGGCTATATATACCCTCTACCCACTCTTCATTCGTGGAGAGAGCCATCAGAACATGCCTACACTTCCAACACATATTTTCTGAGAGAGAACCACCTACACTTGTGTTGAGGTCAAGATATTCCATTTCAACCACATAAATCTTGATCTCTAGCCTTCCCCAAGTTGCTTTCCAATCAAATCTTCTTTCCACCAAATGCAAATCCTGTGAGAGAGAGTTGAGTGTTGGGGAGACTACCATTTGAAGCACAAGAGCAAGGAGTTCATCATCAACACACCATTTGTTACTTCTTGGAGACTGGTGTCTCCTAGATTGGCTAGGTGTCACTTGGGAGCCTCCGTCAAGATTGTGGAGTTGAACCAAGGAGTTTGTAAGGGCAAGGAGATCGCCTACTTCATGAAGATCTACCCTAGTGAGGCAAGTCCTTTGTGGGCGACGGCCATGGTGGGATAGACAAGGTTGCTTCTTTGTGGACCCTTCGTGGGTGGAGCCCTCCGTGGACTCGCGCAACCATTACCCTTCGTGGGTTGAAGTCTCCATCAACGTGGATGTACGATAGCACCACCTATCGGAACCACGGATAAAAAAAATCCCCGTGTCAACATTGTGTTTGCTCCCTCAAACTCCTCCCTTTACCTTCATATGCAATTGTTTTACATTCCGCTGCTATACTCTTAGAATTGCATGTGTAGGTTGATTGCTTGATTTGTGCTAAGTTGCTAAAATCTGCCAAGAACTAAAATTGGGAAAAGGCTAGATTTTTATTTGGTCAAGTAGTCTAATCACCCCCCCCCCCCTCTAGACATACTTTCGATCCTACAAGTGGTATCAGAGTTTTGGTCTCCATTTGCTTTGATTTCCATAGCTTTTGGTGGTCATAGCCTTGGTTTCACAACCTAGGAGAGTATGGCGTCTAGCGAGGGAAATTACCACCGTAGAGGTCCTTACTTTGATGGTACAAATTTTGCTAGTTGGAAGCATAAGATGAAAATGCATATTCTTGGACATAACCCCGCCGTTTGGGCTATTGTGTGTATTGCCTTGCAAGGTGAATTCTTTGATGGGAGAGAACCTAACCGTGAAGCTACCGCGGAAGAGTTGAAGATGCTACAATACAATGCTCAAGCTTGTGTTATTCTCTTCAACGGATTGTGCCTTTCAAATAATGCAAAACTCTCTCTAGAGCTTTCCAATGCACATCTCCTGGTTTTGAGACAAACCGACTCAGTTTGCTAACAGCAAAAGAGATGTCAGGTCTTGTAGCACCGGCTAAGTACATAAGCGAGGCAATAATCTGAGAATATTTCAATTGATCTCTAGCAATTCTTCGATTCTTTCGAAGTAACACACTCGCATCATATGGTGTTGGAGAGGGCTTGCAGTCACTGTAGCCAAAGCGACTCAAGACCTTTTCCACATAGTGGGATTGAAGCAATGTAATCCCACCATCATCGTCTCTCAACAACTTGATGTTCAGAATGACATCAGCCACTCCTAAATCCTTCATCTTAAAGCAACAAGATAGGAAATCCTTGACCTCCTTAATAACCTTCAGATTTGTTCCAAAAATCAGTATGTCATCAACATACAAGCAAAGGAAAACTCCCTCGCCCCCACCATGGCGATAGTACACACATTTATCAGCTTCGTTTATAACAAAATATGCAGCTGTTAAAGTCCTTTCAAACTTCTCATGCCACTGTTTGGGTGCTTACTTGAGTCCATACAAAGACTTCAGCAACTTGCACACTTTTCCTTCCTGACCATCTACTACAAATCCATCTGGTTGTTCCATATAAATTTTCTCTTCCAACTCTCCATTTAGGAGAGCAGTCTTAACATTCATTTGATGAACGAGAAGACCATGTGAGGCAGCTAGTGAAAGTAGAACTTGAATAGTGGTCAGTCGAGCCACAGGTGAGTAGGTATCAAAGAAGTCTTCACCTTCCTTTTGGGTATAACCCTTGGCCACGAGCCGCGCCTTGTACTTTTCGATAGTACCATCAGGCCTAAGCTTCTTCTTGAATACCCATTTGCACCCTATAGTTTTGCACCCACAAGAAAGCTCAGTTATCTCCCAAGCTTCATTTGCCAAGATGAAATCCATCTCACTACGGACCGCTTCCTTCCAGTAGTCAGCATCTTCAGATGCATAGGCCTCTGAAATAGAACTGGGAGTGTCATCTATGAGATACACAAGAAAATCATCACCAAAGGGCTTTGCAGTCCTCTGTCTCTTGCTCCTAGTAGGAACTTCATTGTTCTCCTCCACAGGACTTTCAAAGTGTTCCATCAAAATGGCAGGTTCGGTAATTGTAACTGGTTCCTGATTCGATGAACTAGGCATCTCCTGATTAGATGAGGTAGTCATATCCTTCATGGGAAAGATATCTTCAAAGAAAGTCGCATCATTCGACTCCATGATCGTACTGACATGCATGTCAGGTACCTCAGATTTCACAACCAAGAATCTATGACCAATGCTATGAAAAGCATATCCCAGGAAAACACAATCCACAGTCTTTGGTCCAAGCTTGCGCTTCTTTGGAACTGGCACATTGACTTTCGCCAAACAACCCCGGGTTCGTAGACAAGAGAGCTTTAATCTTTTCTTCTCGCATTCCTCGAATGGAGTTATCTCTTTATTCTTTGTGGGAACTCAGTTTAGGACATGACATGCAGTCAATATCGCCTCCCCCCACCATGCCTTGAAGAGACCCGATGTGTCTAACATGGCGCTAACCAAATCAGTTAGAGTACGGTTCTTTCTTTCGGCTACCCCATTTGACTGAGGTGAATAGGGAGGCATCCTCTCATGGATTATACCATGTTCTGCACAAAAAGCATCAAATTCATTGGAAAAATACTCTCCACCACGGTCGGACCTAAGCCTCTTGATTTTCCGATCAAGTTGGTTTTCCACTTCAGCTTTATAGATCTTGAAAAAGTTCAAAGCCTCATCCTTTGATTTCAGAAGATACACACGGCAATATCTAGTGGAGTCGTCAATTAACGTCATGAAATATTTCTTTCCACCTTTTGTCAAAACACCATTCATTTCACATAGATCTGAATGTATGAGCTCTAGTGGTGCAAGATTTCTCGTTTCCGTAGTCGTGTGAGACTTACGAGGTTGCTTCGCTTGCACACAAACTTGACACTTAGATCCCTTGATAGTGGTGAAACTAGGGATTAAGTTCAACTTCGCTAGTCGCGACATGCAACCAAAGTTAACATGACAAAGACGTGAATGCCACATATTTGATTCACTATTGTTGCAAACATGATCAACAACTTTATTGCAAACGTCTGACAAGGATAAACGAAACAGGCCTCCTGACTCATAGCCTTTACCAACAAAGGTTCCATACTTGGATATTACAAATTTATTCAACTCAAAGACAAGCTTATAGCCATCTCTACACAGAAGAGATCCGCTAACAATATTTTTATTGACGGAGGGGACATAATGCATGTTCTTCAGCCGCACGATCTTCCCCGAAGTAAACTTCAGATTGACCGTGCCAACACCACGAACAGAAGCACTTGAACCATTGCCCATCAGCACGGTGGAAGTCCCTGCGGTCTGATAAGACGAAAACATGGAAATATCACCGCATACATGCACATTAGCACCCGTGTTAATCAACCAATCAGGTGAATGACATACTGAAAGAATAGTGGAAAATATACCATACCTAGCATCCTTCATGTCAGTATCTCCAATGACAACATTAGCGGTCTTGCCGCCTTTCCCAGGATGACGCTTGACATAGCGATTAGGGCAACTAGGAGCCCAATGATCAGGATCCCCACACACATGACAAACACCTTTCTTCTTGTCGTTCTTCTTCTTGAAGTTCTTGTGCTGCACAGCCTTGTTCTTCCCATCAAACTTTGCTTTACCATCAAATTTGCCCTTGTTCTTGAACTTGTGGGGCTGGAAGTTCTGCTTCTGTACCAGATTGGCACTAGATCCTCCCTCAATACCTCGAGCATGTGTGTCCTTTGCTCTCGCCTTTTCTTCCACATCAAGAGTACCAATGAGATCCGGAACGGAAAACTCCTGTCTCTTATGCTTCAGTAAGGTAGCAAAGTTCCTCCATGAAGGAGGAAGCTTAGTGATGATACCCCCGGCAACAAACTTGTCCGGTAGCATACAATTGAAGTGCTCAAGTTCTCTAGCAAATGAGTGTATCTCATGAGCTCTGTAATCATAGAATTGCTCCATGATGTACAGCTCAGTGCCAGCATCCGAGACCCCAAACTTGGCCTCGAGTGCGTCCCACATATCTTTTCCATTGTCAATTGACGCATACGCATCAACTATGTTCTCACCAAGAACACTCAAGAGAGCAGCCTTAAACAGAGTATCCATTTTCTGAAAAGCTTGTTCCTGTTGGGCATCATGCTCCCCTTCAGGTTTGCGAGTAGCATCATAGTAACTCATGGTTTGAAACCATAAGACTGCTCTCACACGCTACCTCTAATAATGGATACCCTCAAACATAGGAGGTCTCATGGAAGTAGCAAAACCACTTGGTGTAAATTGCCTATAATAAGGTTTTTGGATTGTTGGAAATATGAGCAATTTACCGAATGATTTTATTAACAGAAATACTAGATAAAGCACGACTAGTATAGCAGTGATAAAACAAGTCATGCGATTTGACAGAGAAGGTAAACAACATCTTCATATATGAACTGTAACTAAACACATCTAGAGCAGACAGTATAGCAAGTTGCATATATGAAACAGACTGTAACATATCTAGGGCAAACACTAGAATAAGGAACTGTAGCAGGGCCTCTAATAGAAAGAGGAAGAACACGTACGGGACAGCAGCAGCTGAAGCGCTGGACTTGGGGTCAGTGTTCTCGCCAGCCATGTCGTCGAGGAGGTTGTCGACGTCGGGGAAGAAGTCGTCGTCGAGGAAGTAGTCGTCGGAGTCCGGGGCGTCCGTGACGAAGAAGTCAGTAGTCGCGCGAAGCGCTCCCCAAAAATCTTATCACCCTTCTCCCATACAGGACTCAAAGAGGTGCGGTTTCGGAGGCCTACTATCCCGACCTGCGGTGCACGCCGCAAGCCGGGATAGGAAGAACGTAGCAGCAGCGCAGTGCTCAGGAACTTGAGCTGAAGAGAACGAGGGAGACGAAACGAACAGGCAGCAGGCGAAGAGGTGCGCCGTTCGTATTCAATCTCCACTACAGCAAAAACGTTTCAGCTTCCGCGCGACCTTTCGTATACCCGTCGTGCGTGGCAAAAATTTAGACACCGGCTCATTCTCACAACCCCCGTCGTGGCGAGGCGGGCGGGGGGAGGAGGAGCGCGCGTGGATGTCCCTCTTGTTCTCATTCTCATACATGTGGAGAAAGAGCCTCCCTTATAAAGAGGTCCAACTTCCTCTAAACTAGCAATGTGGGACTAAACTTTAGTTCCACCTCTTGCCTTGCACGAATGGGCTGCGTGGGCCTGTAGGATTTATTAGGAATTTCTGAAACTGCTATTCGTTAGGCCCAAAATAGACAAAATTCCAGCACTCTTTCTACTCCGAGGAGCGGTAGCGTTAGTCACCACTCCACCCACTCCGGGAGGGGAGTTGCAGAGTGGAGTGCATCCGGACAGGCTCTTAAGCTGACGGCCCTGGATACGGCCATCCGGCGGGCCATGCGACGCTAACAGCCACTTCAAATCAAATCCAATCGTGGGTCAGGGTACGTGGATCGTTGCTTTACGTTTTGCCGTGGGGTGATGGTCCTTTCTGTTGTTCGACGAGCCGTGACCCGATTTTCTCCTCTGGACCGTATGGTTGACACACAAAGAAAACCAAGGCTCTGTACGGAGCAATTCTTCGGAACGGGGAAGGATTTGTTGTAGCGTTGAAGTTATAAATGCGATTTACTCGCCGTTTTGCCTGCCGTGCAGAAGCAGCTTGGGGAGTTAGGGTTGCTATCTGTGACTCGCCGACAGTAGCCACACCAGTACAAATGTGAGTGGTACGTAGTATGTTGGCTCGGTTTTTGAAGAGGACATTCTGCTCACAATGGTACCCAAACAGTCTTGTTGGAGAAGCTCAACAACAAACGTACTTACGTAAGCTGCGAATTTCCGGCGCAAGAAAATACGTGCTGGTGGAGTGGAGTGGACATTTTTCTCCGAGTGGAATTGTGGAAGTGATACTGATATTGATGAGTCCAGGCTCATGGCGAGTGGTTCGCACGCACGAAACCGAGTTAACGGGCGACGAGGATTCGGTTCACCCACTCTCCAGGTGTATTATATTCTTTGCCCGAGCCCATGCACGCTCACACTCCTGCTCACGCTATCGACGAGCAGATAAAGTAGGTGTTCATCAGGCCGTGTCAAATAAAATAAAAATACGGACGCGCCATACGTAATCTATAGTAGAGACATCTGCATATGTACATCGACCTTCCACGTGGTAGCTAGCTTCCAAAGGGTGTGTCATGGTCCCATGAAGTGAGGTATCATGTTCGGTTCACGCATCGTTCGCAGGAGCAGCCTCACCCACTCCGTGCTAGGGCATCTCCTGCACGGGCTCATCACAACGCCTTACGATGTCCCGACCGCCCGATATCCATCCCGCATATGAGCTGGGCATGGAGGGTGCCGATTTGCCCAGACATCTACATATGATGAGATAAATATGTAAGTAAGAAGAATAAACTCTTTAGTTATTTAGGATTAACGAGTGCCACCTGAAACGGGCAAATTTGACAAATTTGACCTATAATCGAAATCAAATCATAGAATGAACTATCCGTGAAACTATTTCACGCGGTTGACCCTTGGTGCCTAACTCTCAGGTGCAACGCCCGGGAGCTAGGCGCTGCACTAGTGCAACGCCCAGGAGCTAGGCGCTGCACTGTGTAGTGTGGCGCCTAGCTCTCAGGCGCTGCACGCTGACTTGGGCACATATGGGTGCGACGCTGGCCGTGTAGCGCCTATCTGGGAGGCGTTGCACAGTAGGGTGTGGCGCCGGCGTGGCGGGCGCTACACAAAAGGGTCAGGGGGAGTGAAATAGTTTCGCAACCAGTTCATTCTGTGATTTGATTTCGATTATAGGTTAAAATTGTTAAATTTGCCCCTGAAACGATCATCGGTGATGGCAACGTTTGAAAACCGAGATGGATAGGGAGCTACCGGTACCCTCCTGGTTGTAATGAATGGGCCTTGCATGGATCCGGATGCGAACCTTTCCACGGCGCCCTGTTTGTACTGGTACAAACTGCGTACGGTGCAAGGACAAGGCGATCTTCCCCTGTCCAAAGGTGGATACTATTACCACTGCAAAACGATTTTAATCGCGGTGTTAATGTGTCTCTCTCTGAGCTGGTTGCACCTCGCGAACACGCGGCCCGGAGCAGTTAATGTCGTGTGGCCGTGTGGGGCAACCGAGTGCTCTGATCCATGGAGTAGCAGCTTCGGTGTTTGCAATTTGAACTTCCCGGAGAGCAGTCAATGTAGGAGTAGCTCAACCACCGATGTCGACCAAGGCGAAACAAGAATGGATTTCCACAGTACAAATTTCAATTTGCTTTTTTTTATATATATTTCTTCTGTTGATAAACCTTTTGTCAAGTCATCTCCAATGCTAACAACAAATTGGACACCACATCCTTTCACAGACTAGTCCGGACCAGTCCGCGAACAGTGATGCAGAAGCCGATCATCCAACCGTGCCCGTGTACATTTCGAAACACAATGAGTAAACTGGACAAACTTTATCAAACACGGCAGAATTCAGCATAGTTCAGACATAATTTACATAAAATGGATGATAATTCGACCGTCTAACTAAAAAGTAAGAAAAAACTAGGAAGCTAATTTGTAGCGCATGGTGACCTGGTATGCATGGCCACACCATCGCTGCCGTCCGTGCTGTTGTCGTCGTCCTAGTCCTTCCAACATCGGAAAGGGTGCGGGGCTGCGACAGCCTTGCTACATGAATATGACACGGGAAGCAGTGCATCTATTGGAGAGAAAGCGAGAAAGGGTTTTGGGTGGGTTCAGGGTGTCGGACATGTGCGTGGCAATGGTCAAGACTCCCGCAAAGCCCCCAGAATTGTTTATGGTTTTCGAAAAAATGGATGTCCGAACCCGCGTGCGGACGAATGAGGTACCGTGTTGAATGGCAAACACATCTAAACAACTTGGTTCAGATGGATACATGCAATTTAAGACATCCACGTCCTTACTAGCTGCTTCTTGTCTTTGGGCAAAGTGAGCCTTTTTTCTAGCCAACTGGGTTTGAGATGGTGTTGACAAAGATAGCCCATGGAGGATAGATACCGTCAACCAAATAGTAGCGCATATTATACTCATGTCCATTGATAGTATAGTGGCAAGGAGGAGCTTTCCTTCAGTCAGCCTCGTAAACAACGGTGATCGTTGCAGCACATTGGTGTCATTGTGAGACACGGGCATGCCCAAAAAGAGCGTGCAAAATCCAAATATCCTATGATGCAACTGCTTCAAGAATGATGATGGGCTTCTTAATATGACCCTGATATTGCGCTTGTAAAGCCTTCGGGTAGTTCTTCCATTTGCAATGCATGCAGTCAAGAGATCCAAACAAACCTGGCCACCCTCTTGCTCCAGAGATTGCCAAGAGCCTCTCGATGTGTGCCAAGTTGGTTCTCTAAGGCACTAAGGTCTGAACACCTCGACCACGATAGTTGCAAACCTGAACTTGGCATCTTCGCATGTGCTCTCAGACATCCGTAGGTACTCGTCCCACGAATCAGCGACCGTGCCATATGCAAGCATACGGAGTGCGGCCGTGTAACCAAAGAAGCCAATCGTTCCGATGACTTCCTTCTTCAGGATGAAGTAGTCATCATAGGACGGGATGCCATGGTACAAATGATCGAAGACAGTCTTGCGCATCCGAAAACGCGGGCGAAAATGGTTAGCGAACAGTGCATCTAGGCAAATTAGTCGGCCATCAGTGTCATATGACCGCGCGCCCTGTTGCGGTTGAGCACTCGAGGACCCTTGATCGACCCTTGAAATTGAGAACGTTCTCCTCTGCGCGCTCTGCGTCTTCAAGGACCACCTGCATCATCGCCATCTCATCGAATTAGTCATTCTCGTTCGATGAGTCATCGGATGACTCAACAAACTACTCGTATATGTACTCCAAATCAGAATCCATTGCTAGAAAGAAGAAGGGAAAACAGTTTTTAGCTTCGGCGATTCATCGAATAGTTGTCGGGCAGGTGAGAATAGCAGTAGCAGATGGTACTTGGCGGGGCGGTCAAAGGACAGAGGTTGAACGGAGACGAAGGAGAATCGGGGTGGAGCCTTGCGGGAGCGCTAGAGGTGACGGAAACGTAGAGTTCTGGCAGGGGTGAGGGGTGGTGGCCGGGGTGGTGGAGCGGCGGCGAAGGCAAAAGAGAAAGAAGAAAGTAGAGAAAATGTAGAGGATGGAGTCACGGGGTCCGGGGAGGGTTTTGGGTGAGCTGGGAGTCTCCGATTCCTACGTTCCGCGTGCCCGGACTCCCCCAAAGCTCCCCCACTTTTGTCTCTGGGTTGCGGAAGAAATTGCGTCCGGACTGCCCCGCAGACCGATATAGGCCCGCGTTGGATGGTTTTCGCGGTCCATACAACGCAGCCTAGACGGATGCGAGCGATTTGCGGGTCCGCCTTGGGGATGCCCTAATTATAACACTGTTAATCCACATCAGTTTGAGGAGAGACCCAACCCACCTCCCCCGCTCTTTGCATTCTAGGGAACTAGTCATCCCTCGATAAGGAGTAGCGGTGTACTACTATGTTATACCGGTAAATACGCATGTTGATACTAAAGAGAAAATTAAATACATGTTGTTATTAGGTATAATAACAATTACGTGTTAATTATGTAATTAGCATAAATATTTATATTTGATACTCCATACATTTCCTTATACAAGGCCAGTATGAAAAATACATTTTGCATCTATACAAGCCACTAACAGTAATCGAGGCAAAAATTAATGATGTTTTCTCGTACTAGCAACTTGTTTAACTGGCAAAATGTTAGTGCATGTCAACAAAAAATGTATCGTTGGTTTCATATTTGAACATAGTTTTCAGTGATATAATTTTTGGTGACATGCATTAACATTTTGTTTGTTAAATTTATGGTCAAAATTTGGCACAGATGTAGTACTTGCATGCATGTAGTCATAATGACAGTGTACTACTTCCTTCTCATTCCTTCCTTGCATGCATGCTGGCGTATTAATGGTCCCGGTTAACAAAAAAAAAGTTGGCTTGCAAAGCAGTCATTAATTTTTAGTTTGGTACCTATAATCTGAGTTAGTGGTTTTATATAAGGGAATGAAGGGAGTATGATATTAATTGCACACTAAACATGTTGATGCTCTTTCCATCGAAGCAATCTATCGTTGGATTGACATGGTTCAATAGCCAATATTAATTGGGTATGCCCCTCTGGGTCTTTTTATATTGGTATACAATTAGCATAAATGTTAATATTTGGTACGACACACATTAAACATGTTGATGCACTCACCATTGGAGCACTATAGGTAGTTGGATTGACATGGCTTGATGGCCAAGATTAATTGGATATGCGCCACTTGTTTTGTTTATACTGGTATGTAATTAGCACAAATGTTAATGTTTGATACGATATTACTTACAAGCTAAACATGTTGATGCGCTCACCATTGGATCAATCTAGATCGTTGGATTGACATGGTTCAATTGCCAAGATTAATTGGATCACCCCTTTGTTTTTCATATTGGTATATATAGATATATGAGATAGATATAAATATACATAAAAATCCAGCCCATTACGGCGATATGACCATCCGCTGAACCATTTTTCTCATCTCCAATGGCTAGTAATTATCGTACCCAAATGTTAAAAAAATTCAAAATAAAATGTTTAAACCAAAATAAGGTAATGTTTGTTCCGGAATATGGGAGTATTTTCGGTGTGAAAATGAACTTTACTGTAGAAAACCTGTTAAAACTGAAATGATGCAGTACTCCCCAATGCCATGTCTGAAAACGGCAGCATTTCGTTGTGAAAACAATTTTTTTTTGGCGGGCTGGTGTGAAAACGGATTTATAAGTGTAACAATAATAACCTGTTACATTGAGAACGGAAAACGCTGGTCCTTGATCCCTTAAACACAAGCGTCCCTTTGGGCCAAAGGATGCTTTGTGCGACCTTTTGCGCCGGGACTTGATTGCCACCACAACGTGGAGCAAACAGGCAGCAAGGCACGATCCATAAATTTTGCCAACCGGCCGTGCCGCTTTCACACCAAATCAGGGCATGCATCTTCACATTGTTCATTCCAACGCATGTACCCCCCACCCAATGCTAAGCGCCATAGCCCAAGCGAAGACAAGTCCATGCAAAATGGAGTGTTCTATTACTAGCTCAGGGCCAGCACCTGATCTCCCATGAGTTGGTAAATAATCTTTTGAGAAAAGAGCCGCTAGGAGCAGCAGAACGGACCAAGAAAAAGGGGCGATGGTTGTAGGACTCCATCCGCAGGAAAGGCACGGCTCACTTCCCAACACCCAAACCCTACCACCGCATCCAACACGCACAAAGTAGTCTTCTCTAATCCCTAATTGCGCAAAGGATCAAACCGCACCATCAAGCTTAATCGCCCCGCCCCCAACACTAACAGCAACATCTAATCCACGCACCAAAGATTTACTTACTGGAGCTGGGCACAGGGCCAGAAAGGAAGAAGACAAGCATACCATCAAGACCCACTAATTATATTGTCTTCCCCATCACCAACTCTGGTATGCCCCTCTCCCCCTGCATCACTCTCCATGAGACCATGAGAACCATTCCATTACCACCACAATTCTTTTTTTTCTTTTACACAAAAAGTATTATAAAATGTAGTACTAGATCGCAAAAAAAAAGTATTCCCCAGCCTTGTCTTGGCCTGAGCTGTGTGGGCACCCAGCAGGTCACTACATAAAGTTGCAGTGCACCGGAGAGAGTCCTCATTGCTCATCGCCTTCTCTCTCCCCCACTCACTCTTTCCCTCTCTCTCTCCGTATTGTTCGCTGCTTTTCAGAGAAGCGAGGAATATCTGCGGCGGAGGGGGAAGAAGCGCCGCCCCAGTTTCAAAAAGAACCGCCACCTCCCCTGCACCGGCCTACGATCCTCTCTCCTCTCGTATTAATTTCGGTTGCCCCCATCCATCCATCCATCCGTCCACCCGTCCTCCATTTTCTTGGTCGCCGTACAGAGCTCAATCCACCCCAGTACTCCTGCCTACCAGCCGCTGCTGCTAGTAGGAGCGTTTGCTGTCCGGTGATTCCAGTTGGAGTAGTCTGTAGCCTCTTCTCTTCTCTTCAATGCGAGGAGAAGGCATCGGCGGTGGGAGGAGGAGTAGTCGTCCTTGCTGAAGTTTCGTCAAGCTCGGTCCCTGTCCCTGTCCGGGCAAGCGAACTTCTTGGCAGCGGCAACGAAGCAGAGGAGGGATATAATGGCCTCCACGGAAGGTATCCTTCTTCTTCTTCAACCTTGGCGCTGAGGGCGCAATATTTTTCTGCTTCTCTTTTCCCCCCTCTGCTTTCCTGCTTCCGTCCGTCCGGCGATGCCGGCGGGGCCATGACGAAACTCTGGGAGTTTTTCCTGCTTGAACCTGCAGGCGGCTGCGGCGGCGGCGGAGGAGGAGGAGCAGAGAGGGCGGAGGATCCTCTCCCTGGCTCCGCCGAGGAAGGTGAGCGCCGTGGCTACTGATTGATTGCTTTCCTCATTTGTACTGCTCCTGCTGCCCCGGTGTGAGTAATTGGATGGATTCTCTGTTTCCTCCTCTGATTCTCCTGCCTCGTCAAGCAGATTGCAGGATCCCTCCTTTTTTTAGTAACCACTAAATTCGAGCTTGTAGTATTTCTTTGTCTTGTCTCATTTCAACCAATCCTCAAGGACTTAATTCGTGTTAGTACCACACGTGTTCCAGACTTCCAGTCCAAGAACTGACAAAGAGTTTAGTCTTTTTGATTTGAACAGAGGCAGTCGATGATTCTCGTGCTTCAGTAAGCAGATGCAGAATCTCTTTTTTAGTAATCAAATTTAAGCTATATATTTTTGGTCTCATTCCAATCCTCAAGAGTTCAATTTGTGTCAACACACGTGTTCCCAAGACTGACGGAGAGTTTAGTCTTTTATGGAGAGATTATTGATGTCAGTTTTAGGATCCTGGCCCTGTTTCTAACAGTTTTATATATTAGGCTGAGCTATCTGTTGTATATCTCCAAATAAAAGACTGATGGCATGTCAAATTCTCCCAAATTTAATTTGCCTCATTTCAAACCCAAGAATTGAATTTGTGCCACAGCACGTGTTCCAAGGACTGACCAAGAGCCTAGTCTTTTTGAGAAGAGATTATTAATGTCAATTTTCGGATCCTGGCCCTGTTTCTGACTGTTTTAAATTTTAGGTTGAGCTGTCTCCTGTATCTCTGCAAATAAAAGACTGCTAGCACGTCAAATTCCCCCAAATTTCCCATCCCCTACCAAAATCCCTGAAGTTGACATCTATATTTGTATATTTGTTTATCAGCACCCACCTGATCCTTTTGCAACTAGGCCAATCCTAGATGCCCCTGCATGGGTGAATTCCATTCCATTCCGTTCCGTTCCAGCCTTGGACGGGGTAGGCGCAAGGAAAGCATCAGTTTTGGAGGGGGTGGTGGTGCAGATGTCAATTTGTTAGGGGGCGGGGATCCCTGCATGGGGTTGGCAAATCAACATGACAGCATGTGCTTTTCATCGCCGAACCAGAGGAGCACAAACGTCCCCCTATCATGAATCATGATGGAATCGAATGGAAAAATAGAATAGGGCCTTGTGTGCGACAATGATTTGTACCTTGCGGCGACGGGCAGCGGGTTTTGTCTTGTTTGTCATAGCTGGTGGTTGGTTTTGTCCATGAATAAGACTTCCAGTTTTGTTGCCATGCAGACTTATTGTGGCTGCTCATGCTGATTGTGTAAATCTTGCTTTTTTGTCTGTCTGGTTAGTGCAAGGAGTGGCCCAGGAAGAGAGCAGGAGAAGCTCCGGCGAAACTGCCGATGTGGGCTGCGGCAATAGCGGGTTGGCAGCTGATGCCGCTGTGCTGAGCGAAGATCCAAGTGAGGGGCACAGCAGTGAGAGCAGCAGTAGCCAGTGCGCTGGTTCTGATGGAGATGACAAAGAGGTGCCTGAAATGTGCTCCAAGAGCGGCGGCAACGACGAGAACAGCGAGTGCACCGACCAGAGCTCTCCCCGTGCCGTGCTGGACATATCGGTGTCTGGCAGCGTGGACTCCGACGAGAGCTCCTCCGTCGAGCAGCCGGCGGTGCCCAGCCGGAGCGTGCAGCCGCTGCAGTGGAGGAACCTGATCAGCGGGATAATACTCAGCAGGAAGAAGCTGATGGCCAGAGCGGTGACGTTCCCTCAGCGATCCAAGAGCACGGGGCTTAAAAGGTACCTGGGGAGGATGCGGAGCGGCAAGAACCAGATGGACTGCAGCGCCATCGCCCCGGAGATCTTCCCCGAGATCGAGAAGTGGAGGCCATCATGGAGGAGCTTCGACTACGACGAGCTCTGCGCTGCGACTGACAGATTCAGTTCAGGTAACATGCAACACTAACTCCTACGTTGCTGTAATTCGGTGCCCTTGATAATTGGGCTCTGTTACTATCATTGCAAAGCTTGTGGGATGTGGCTTTGCCGTAAAGAAATGGGTTTGTAGTTGTACTGCCATGATTTCACTGAGTAAAGGGGGTTTGAGGTCCTAATCATGAACTGTTCCTTAGGTTAATGATGGTTGTTACTGGTTGCTAGTTGGAAGATTCAAGTACCTGACCACATTATTGTTGTCAGTTATCACCATGTACTACTAGTTTCTTTAGCTTGTCCAGTTTTCAAGATTGTGGTACCTCCAACAATTGTGACCATATGATGTGGAAACCTAATAGTTCTATTATTGACCAGAATTAACTACTTTTCTGTGTCTTAATTATCTCTAAACATTTTTGCCTGACATCTGAATGTACGATATTTCTAGATAATTTGATCGGAAAGGGAGGGCACGCTGAGGTGTACAAAGGACGGCTTGCTGACGGGCAGTTTGTGGCGGTGAAGAGGTTAACAAAAGGCGGCAACAAGGAGGACAGGATCAGCGATTTCCTATCCGAGCTTGGAATAATAGCGCACGTCAACCACCCAAATGCGGCACAGCTCTTGGGGTTCAGTGTGGAAGGGGGCTTGCACCTGGTTCTTCAGTTCTCACCACATGGAAGCTTGGCTTCTCTTCTCCATGGTACAGTCCTCTTAACAATTTGTTAGTTAGGCAATGAATGATACAGTTGACTTGTCGCGGTGGCTTCCAAAAAGGCAGAAATAGAGCAAATATCTTGACATGTACGCCAACACAACCTAAACATTTAAAAAGTATATTAAATGCCGATGTCCGTTGAGTGCATATTAAGCTCATAATGCACTCATAATTTGCATTTATGTATACTTATTGCATCATCACTTCATGTAGTACTTGTTCAGTTGAAAACATATGCATGGTCATAAGAATCACCCTTTTCTAATGAAAAGGACCACTTAAATAAGAGTGTACTTGAGGTGCTGTCAATGTAATGACAAATGGAGTTTATCTGATCAGGTGCAAAGGAAGGCCTCAAGTGGAAGGCCCGGTTCAATATCGCACTTGGAATCGCTGAAGGGCTATTTTATCTACATGAAGGCTGCCATCGGCACATAATTCACAGAGACATCAAGGCTTCAAATATCCTTTTAACTGAAGATTATCAACCGCAGGTACTAATCCTACTGCTAGCCTGTTACACTAGCCCCACCCCCATTCTAATATTCCTGATGATGTAAACTGATGCATTTTTTTGCTCTCTCATTGCACAGATCTCAGATTTTGGCCTTGCGAAGTGGCTTCCTGACAAATGCACCCATCAGGTTGTATTCCCCATTGAAGGCACATTCGGGTGAGTTTGATATGTTTCTGAATACTGCTCCATGTTCATGATGACTTCATACTTTCCATCAGACTGGCTGCTTGCATCAGTCGATGCAGAGCCAAGAGAAATCTTCCTAGTGGACCAAAACAATGTTTCATTGTTATTTCAACTTTGATTTTACCCCCTTCTACAGTTATATGGCCCCAGAGTACTTCATGCATGGGATCATAAATGAGAAGACGGATGTGTTTGCATACGGGGTATTGCTTCTTGAACTAGTGACAGGGCGGAAAGCCGTGGACTCTTCCAGACAAAGCCTGGTGATATGGGTTAGTATACCAGATTGCTCTGATATACTTTATCACAAGTAGATTCCAATTAGCTCACTGAATATTATCATTTGATCATGTAAATATAGCAAACTGACTCAATTGTAAGTTAAGAATATGTATCGAAAACATAAAGAAGGATAGTTACGAGCTTCTGGAATCCTTTGAGTTAATAAAATTTTCTTGATCATTTCAAAGGCGAAACCGCTGCTCGAGTCGAACAACATGAAGGGGCTAGTGGATCCTTCTCTTGATGTTGGATATGACCCAGAAGAGATGGCACTCACCCTGGCAGTGGCATCCATGTGCATCCACCACAGCGCAAACTTGCGGCCTAGCATGAAATCGGTAAGTGATTTGGGTGCACCTCTCGCCTCAATCGCAGAATGAACACTGTAAACTGATGAAGTGACGCGTTTGGTTGCAGGTGGTCCGTTTCATGAAGGGGGATAGGGAATCACTCGAACTGATGGGAAAGCCTAAACCCACAAAGCCCCCAATGTTCGACTCCTGCGATTCAGAGGACTACACTCGCACGAGTTACCTCAATGATCTGGACAAGCACAAGCAGCTTGCGCTGGAGCAGTGAAATTTTTAGCCGACTTTGGACAGATTCGGCATCTTTTTGTACATCGTCACTATCTTCATTGTGATCCTCCCACTTTCCAGAGATGTTTATAGATTGTATGGATAGATGTGAGGGATCAGTCTGTCGTTTGCCTCCCTGTTTGCTGATCTAAGGTGTCATTTCTTGGCTTCCAATGGTCACTGTATGTTGTGATACTGTGATCTGTGTGGCCAGGGCCAATGATGTTGGCTGTATGCCTGTATGTCACAATTCCTCATATGGGGACATGCTTAGAGATAGAAGAGTGGAATGAATTTTGGTCATCTGCAGGGTTTATTCATGTGTCCTTGTTATGACCTTCCATTTTCACAGTTTTAGGCTTTCAGCACTAGTGTTTGATGAATAAGTTCAGTTACTGCATCAAAATTGGTTACTACTACAGCTTACATAGATCTGCTAATGCAAGGGTTGCCAGAAAAAATGCCTTAAATATTTGACATTGGTTGCTCGTAATATATATATATATATATATATATATATATATATATATATATATATATATATATATATATATATATATATATATTCTTCAAAGTAAAATGTATGGAACTACAAAAAGATGAGACATATTGCATCTTTCATTTTCACAGTGAGCTACGGCAAATTCTGCGGACTTCCGCTATGCAGTACTCTGCAATTGCATAGGCAAGAAGGCAAAGGAAGTAAGACACAGAGACATTGTTCTTGCAAATACAGACTTTACCATATACATTGGTTACCTGAATATTTCACCTTAAACATCGTATCCAGGATTGACCTTCTGCTGGACATCCCCATAGCTTTCTAGCTCAAGCATGTCCTCCATGCTCCCCAGGAACAATGGCAGCCTCTGGTGCAGCTTCACAGGCTGAATGGAGAGGATTCTGGTTTTGCCATCCGAGCCTCGCCCCCCTGCCTGCTCGGCAAGGAAACTGAGAGGATTTGCCTCGTAAACCAACCGAAGGTGATCCCTCGGGTTCATTGCAACTCCACCGTATATGATCGTCCGATGAAAATCAGCAACCAGTGAGCACACATACCGAGCCGAGTACTTCTTGGGATGCTGCCCCTTGCCTTGTCTGATCGTGTCAATGTACTTCTTCAGGCCCTCTGGCCAGTCGAAGTACCGCGCATCATTCACTGAATATATCTGTCCTGACATAGTATCCAATTACAAATTTTGAGATGAATATAGAAGTGTCTGTTTCTTGGACGAATACAGCAATGCTGCTTCAATATATTAAGTGGGAAAAAAATATGGTTACGGGAAAAGGCGTGGCAATATATTAAGGAAGATAAAGGTGTCTGTTAAAGCATGGATTCTTAGCTTACAGGGATACTGGATGCCTAAAGACAGAGAATGGACCACAGTAGCAGTGTATCAGAGCTTGGGGTTCGTCTTTCAGTTTTAGGATAAGAAAATTATTCTATAATTCTATCTTCTAAAGTTACTCGTGTTGATTGTCCATTGATCCCTATAAACTGAGAATTCAGATTTGAGAAAGCTTGTTACTGCTAGTACAACTGGAACTATGTTAAAACAACAACCAAGATTTAATTAAAACTAACGTGGTCAGAAAACTAACAAATGCAGATATACATATTTTTCCTATTGTGACAAATACTGATGAACATCTTAGTTACCTCTAGGGGGTATTTGCATGGATGGATGTGTCAGAACAAATTCTCCTGTTGATCTATCCAAAGTGAAGCCATGGGTTCCCGCACCAAAACTGATGCAGAAGATGGTAGCAGATGAATACAGGACATATCCAGCAGCGACCAAGCGAGAACCGCTCTGCAGTGAATTAAGCTGAGCTTTCTCCTCCACAGGGAGCTGGTCGAGTTCCACCAGCCTATCGTAGATCCCGAATATCGTTCCAGTGGGGATCGACACCTCGATGTTGCGAGAACCATCAAGCGGGTCTGTGACAACAACGTAGGGACCGTCGTCGCACATCCACACGGGGAGATCATTTTCTTCGGAAGCCACCACCGCAACTTTTCCAGAGCTTTGGAGTGACGACAGGATGATCTCGTTCTGAATGAAAGATGAAGTTAGTATTCAGGTTTTTTGGATTCACCATCATTCATGCGAAGATGCATATATTTCCATCAGAGATGCAGTAAGAGCAAAAACAGTAAAAATTCTGCTCGCATATGTGCAGCTTTTGAACTGAAGCAAACTAATCTAGCAGCAAAAATTTGTGGCAGTCTGGCAGAAGCGAAATCTACTCCAGCATTCAACAATGCATGTATCCCCAATCCAAACTCTACATAATTCAGTGTGCCGATGCTTCAGGTCTCGTAATGACACCAAATCAAACAACTCGTGGAAGCAGCACGCACCGACAATTCGTCGAGCGGCTTGGGCGCGTCGCGGCCGGCCGCGGATGCAGCACCGGCAGCGGCCGGCTTGGCCCGCGACAGGTCGGCGTTGCCGGGGGACGCGACGAGCGCGGCGATGCGCTTGCAGGCGGCCTGGATGTGGGCGACGAGGACGGCGAGGTCGGCGGGCGCGCCGGCCCGGCCCATGTGCTCGAGCAGCGTGGGGTGCGCCCCGTGCGTCGCCATGCCGTCCCCGGCGCCCGCGCCCGCGCGCGGCGGCTTGGGGAGGAGGACGCTTCTGCGGCGGCGCGCGAGCGACGGGTGGAGGGGCCGGGGCGGCGGGCGGCGGTTTGAAGTTGGCGGGAGCGGGAGCGAGAGGGGGAGGGGCGGGCGGAGTGTGTGAGGGGATAACGTCATGGCTTCGCTGGCCAGTGGCCACCACCGGTGGGTGGTGCTCGATGACTGGCGATGGCGACGACCCGTGGGAGAAACGCTCCTTCACTCTCCCCCGCACGTTCTCCAGGGTCCACACTTTTTTGCGCCCCACGAGCTCCCCTCTTTTCTCCTCCCATGGCGCTATTTCTTCTCGCCCCACCGCCCCATTCCTCTTCCCCCGGAGCTCCTCCACTTCCTTCCCGGGGCCTCCTCGTGGTGGAGTGGGAGCGTGCGCCACCGATCGAGCTCCGATCCATGAGAATCCCTAAGTCCCATGAGAGTTCCCTGATGAAATGCTTCCACGAAATAATGAGATGAGTTTAAAATTGGCCTGTTTCTAATGAGAAGCTCCGCAAGCATAACTCCAAAACTATAAACATCACTCCTCCCAGTCAGTTCATACTCCCTGTCTAAGTAACCAATTCTACCATGCATGTACAATTGTCGCCACAGGAGTATGTTTGAGTGATATAGATCTTAAAGCACCAAATCAGATACCTTTGTAGAAAATTGTCATGTAACAATATATTGGCTGATTTGACATCCCTATGGAAAATCGGCATTGTAGCAGCCAAGTGGAGATAAGCAAGAGCAGTCGCAGTTTGTACTGCAATTCTAATGTGATCATCCCATGAAAGCAAGCACTTGATTAACACTCGCTTAAGTGTGTGAAGGACATAGAGTGTTCCATTAGATATGAACTCATAGACCAGCAAAGGCACCAATGTTTCCAAACAACTACACATAGACAATTGTTCTGGACTGACTTTCAAAGTCAAGATAAAGCCTCAAAGTTGGTGGATACCGGGAGTTCTCAGTCCATTTGCAGTCCGAGCTGTCGTTGACTGTTGTCCTGCTAATCTGTTCTCACTGCCATGTGGGCCTTTCTCTCGATCTGGCAGACAGTGTCACAGGATTACCTCGCCGGCAGGTGGTCCTTCCTCGGGCGTTGCATGTGGTTGCCTTGCCTTGCCATCATAGCTTTCGTTTCACTTCATTAACATATTGGATTTTTACACACATTAAAAAGGTAGAGAAATAAATTTCCATGCTCAGAACTGTCATCCTTGGGCTAAAATTAGCTCTGGAGTACATGTTTCCTTCAAAATGTCTGTGAACCCATCTTTAAGTGTGGATCATCAGGAACTTCTGATTTTATTGTGCAACTAGATAGTACTTTTTAAACTTTTGTTGCTTCTTCGCTGTCCTTACAAAGGTTAAGTAATACTCCCTCCGTCCGACAAAGTAAGACGTTTTTTTATACTACACTCAAAAACATCTTGCATTGTGGGACCGAGGGAGTATTTTCTTTCATTCCTCCCAATAGTGAAGCGTTGAAGTGCTATATTTTATTTGTTTCCATATGAGTTCTGGAGTTGTTAGGCCATGTCCTGATTGAATATTTGTTGCGTGTTCTGTTCTTGAATAGCAAAGAGGTCTTCCGATGTGGAGAATAACGGCTACTTAAATCTTCTTGATTGACAATCTAATAGAGTTTTATATGCCTATGCATATTAATTAATGTATGCTCGCTGCAGATTTATCTTCTATGTATATGATTTTATTGATTTCATGAGAAGGCTTCACACCTCTGGATGTATAGCGCTGTCGCTCCCCAACAGAGGTGAGCTAATTGATCTTGGACTTCAGTTTTTCTGGTATTCTAGCCAGGGATTCTGCAATCACGAGAAGGACACTTCTGTGGTGAACTAGCATAAGTAGTTCAGACTTGAATTCAGTGTTGATGCTAAACAATCATTTAATTGCCATTAGTTTTGTTTTAAGTGGAAGTATGAAAGTTGATCATCCTGAGATACTTACCAGGGATAAAAAGCTGAGATCTTACCGGTGCTTTTATCGTTTGATAAAAGCTGGCCAAGAGGCATGGTCGGTTGCATGACTGGTCGAGTACTCCGCCACCCGCCTCTGTTGTGGTCCATAGAGAAACAGTTTTTTCTCTGCATAATCGCTCTTGTAATAAATGTTGGTTTCACAGAATGTGAATATCCTCACAGAAGGCAGCAAAAATTCTGTCTATGCCTTTTGGGAACTTCTGTGCCTACTGAATATCCTCACGAGACTGACGGACATACTAACTGAACTCAGCTCTATTTCAGGCTAATTGGTAAGGCGCTTCGTCGAGGGCTGGCCATAAGCTAAATGCATATGTTGATGCGCCCGCAGTAAACTGCTTCACATCTTTTGTATTGCAAAGTAAGCGAGAGATAATTGACAAGTAGTGGAATCGTTGTTCTCATTGATTGGGTTTGTTACAATATATACATCCCGTAGGGACGCGACGATACAGAGGGACGCGAAGGGAGAGGCGTGCCGGTTGCCTGATGGCAACGGCATGGCAGTTAACAAGGGGAGATTCCCTTCCAATTAAACATGTGTGTTTAATTCTAACACTCCCCCTAATCTCCGCTTGTCCATGTAGTATCATCAACTCGAAAGAGTCTCCTCCAAAAACCATGTGGGAAAAATATGAGTAGTGTAGAATATGTTGCTAAAACTCCTTCAAACCGAGTGGGAAAAATAAGGAGAAAATGATGCAACATATAATGGTTATTGTCTCTTTTAACTTAATACGAGAAAACTCACAGAGTTTAGAGGACAATAAATATGTCATATATACTATCTTAAAAACCCTGATGGGGAAAACAGAAAGTATGGCATATGATCTCATGTTGATATTACCTCATCAAAAACCTTTATAAGAACCTTTAAAGGAAACTCATGAAGGAAAAAAGAGTATAATATGATGCTTTGAACAGGAACAATTCAGGAAGGTACGCCCCCTGATTCTTGCAAATTCTGAAGCCATCACATACCAATTCCATGAATGTATTTCTGGAATGTAGAAGCTGGTAGAGACTTGGTGAACAAATCATTCACATGATTTGACTTGCAAGATATGCAATATAGCGATATTGCTTATTACGTAACCTGTTTGCATCCGGGCAACACAAGCAACATTATCTTTGCGATAATGGTTGATGGATGTAGCCAAGAGGTCTGTTTGGAAGACTCTTCATGAGAGGGCTACCACACCTAGTATGAACACTAAGCTTTTCTACGATCTGACATAGTGGGGATCTAATCGATGTATCCAATGATATCGGTGTTCACATTTCTGTGAAACTAAAAAACCAGGACAAGATGTTTGATGCCTTTGGAGATTTCGATAGATATTCTTGAGTTCCAACCAATTGTGTTTGGTGGATCCAATGGCATTATGGAACGTTGAGTCCCAATATCCTTTTTTCCATCATCTCTTGGTCTAAATAGATCTTTCTTTATGTCTAGAGAATAAACTACCATGAGAGTTATGGATGGATAAGATTTGTCCACAATGAATTTCTCCAATATATTATGGATATAGACAACATAGTATACCGTAATGTATGAATGAAGGTGCTCAAGTTATAGTAACGAGCGGTATTTTGGTTTACCCAAATCCTTCATTTTAAACTCCGTCATTTAGATGATTACATGTGTCGTCATTGCAGACACACAAACATGGATAATCATCATTGTAGGAGTAATCCTTGTGAATAAGGAACTCACTACGTCGGTTGCACCAAATGTACCGACGATAATAATAAGTCATATGGTGACTTATTGAGTTTACACAATGTATGTTGCATTTTGTACTTCAATTCAGAATTGAGGTTCCATTGGGAACTATCTATATCTGAATCTAGTGATCTACATGGATATGTAATCACTACATCTATCAACTGCAGAGATAGATGATTTTGAACTGCCAATTATATAAGTTATCGGAATGAGATTCCACCTCTGGAGAATAGTTGGGTATCTGTGTGAACCCTTGTGCTACAATATTTGCTCTTTGTTTCACCACCTCGTTGTTCTCAATTCTATTTCCAGAAGAAAACTGGTGTAGGTATTGCTTATGAGTACCTTCTCATTATTGAGCAAGATTATTTCTACCTAGATAGATTATACCCTTTGCTTGAGTTCAGTCCGAGTGTTGTTCACACTTTGCTATGGCCATGGTCTTTGGATCTGAATCACTTGAAAGGTTTTTTCAATCTAGTTGAGAAATGTATGTCGACAATTGTAGACTTCTGGTTATATGTTTCTCCAGAATCTATATATCAATATATAATTGATGGAAATATCGTTACCCATAGTGACTGCTCGCGATTTCCCAATGCGATTGAGTCAGGTATTCCGATGTCCCGGTCATTTTGTGCACTATGACCTGGGTTGGTGGAGGTTTCCCGTCCACTGGGTGTATACTACCCATCAGGTGTCTGTCAACGTGAAGTTGACTTGCATTTACTGATTCACGGGCCTTGATATCCTTGCTTGCGAGAAGCTGAATCCTGATTACTATTGCTGTACTTCTCCCCCTGTTGCTTTGAATGGGGAGTTGAGTGGTTTTAGTTGGTACCTCCACTCTTTCCGACATATTTTTCAAGATTGTAGGATTGTATGACACCTTTATAGTCAGTAAATGAATCTGGCAGGTTATTTGCAATGTGTTGCAAATCTTCTGAACGCATGGTTCAGATCTTTGAGTACGTGGATTTGTGGCAGAAATGTGTTGAACATTCCACTAATTTCCTGGCATTCTTTATGGTACTTGAAATCTCCCCCTAATGCCTGGAAATGTTCCTCATTGAATCAGCATACTGGCCTTGAATAACTCCCCATGCGAGGAGCTTGAGGTATGACGGAAATATAGTTATTCCTCACATAGATCCCAGCTATATGTTGATGGGCCAATGATGTATGCCGGGTGGTGATATCGGTATGCAACCGAATTACCGCAGATGGGAAATACTTGATAGATATCCACATATCAAAGATAGAGGGGAATAATATTATGCAGTTCTGTCATGAGCGTGTAAAACTGTATGACTCCAACGTAAAGTTGGTAAGTTGCAATTCCAAAATAAAGATAATGCAATGAGCTTAACTCTTTGGGTATTATTCTACCAAACCATTTTGAGTCTAGACATTAGGACAAATTGCTAAACTTCAATCCAAGGGCCATAGAGAAGGCACTCAAGGAGAATTATGCAATGTTATCCATTCGATTTGCTTGAAATCGATGTCAGGATAATGAGCCAATGGTTTCGTGTGAATAAAGCACACACTTAAGACCATCATATTGATATGTCTTTTAGAACCATGGAATACCTGAATAGTCTAGTCAATGGATGGGAAGAGCCACTTACCTCAACTTGATGCATTCAAGGAGTCTGAGTGGTTCAGCGTAGACTTTAAGGTGTGCAAGCCTTAAAATTAGCTTCCCTGTGTCACTTGTAGTGCACATAAAATCCAAATGGTGTTAGAATTTAGCATCATAATAATCATAAACTATTGGAATTGCTAATAGTTTCGGTTTCAACCCAATGTCTCGATGACCAAGGCGAGTATGCCAAGTTTTTCATGTACAAGACATTTTGGAAAACTATCTTGGGCGCAACATGTGCTACGGGTTTTGTAGTATGTGTAGTACAATCCAGATGATACATGGAGAATGTGCTTGCCATATCCGTTGCATATGGTAAAGAGAATGTATTTCTCTTTCTTGTCAACATAAGTTTCTCTATGAAAACTATTTTAACGGATACCTCCATAGTTTAGTAGGGTACGAGTTAAACCTGGGAAGCAATAAAGCATCCCGACGTTACTCGAGTACCCACAGGGATAGTAAATGTGACTCGAGTTGTGCCAACAAATACCTCATCGCGTCTAGGGATTTTAAAATATCTCCTTTCTCTCAATGAGAGTGGAAACATTGGACTTCCTTGAGTATAGAGTTTGTGGTGCATATGCCCACAAGGCACATATCATTTTTCATCGGATTGACTCCCGTAGAAATCTATATATAGACATGAAGATTCTCAAGAAAATCACTGTCGGATATATAGAATACATACAAATGAATTTGTATCAAAGTGCTGATACAATATATTGTGATATACAATATATGATGACAACAATACTTATGTTGTTGTTACAACATCGTAAATGGACATAAATTATATTGACCACTGAGGAGATTGAGAGACTGTTCATAGTCTCCAAACATGTCGGTTGAGACATATTCAACCATCACGTTCTCCATGCCCAAAGGGTCCCGTCACCTTCAATGATGTCGGGGTTGAAGGTTGAAGTGAGCTTCAAACCTTTACTCTTGAGGTCCTTTGTATCACAGGGATTGCTAATACAGAATAAGCAGATGTTGATATCTGGATCGATATAATGCCTTATGATGCATAAGGCAACATTTTTATTCTGTTAGTGGTGTGACTCCAACCGTAGGTGAATCTGACAGGTCTTGAATTCCACACATTATCCCACGAGACACAAGAGCAATCATGATGTTCATGGCCCAGGTAGTGCAGTGGTGGCCAGTGAAGGCGAATGCCTTAAATTCTCTAGCCATCGGTTACCAAAGATAATTAATTTACTATCAGTAAATTAAAGACCATCATGGTTACCGTTGTAATGAATATTGCAAAATTAATGGATATTTCAAGAACTTAGCTTGAAACCATTAGTGTGAATCTCAAATTGCTAAGTATGTCACTTTAAAGATAATCTCCAAAATAGAGTAATCTCGCAGCACTAGGGAGTATAATCTGATGAAATCAATAGATACTCACTCGTAATGCCTTATGTCACAACATAGTAACATATGTGGGAGAGCACTTTGTAAAGCAATCATAATGTCGAAATGACAAAATGTAGGCTTTAACAGTAGTCATTGATAATCTGCGTAGGCAGTAGATCTATATGACTATCTTGTGATCTCAAGCATCAATTTGAAGAAATCACCTTGAATTTTGCATCCGTATTTGCAAGAAATTGAAAATCTCAATTGCAAATAGACGTATTAATCTCGACATGTGGTTATCATGGAAATAAATACATCATAGAAATATTCCGGAATACCTCGCACTCAACGGAGAAACCGTACTTCAGAGGTACTGAATTTATCATTGCAAGAGATTAAAAAAATCTCAATTGCAAATTGTGGATGTATAATTTCAACATGTAGGACATGGAAATATATCACATCACACATATGTTCTGGAATATAAGTTACTAGACAAAAAACAATACTGAAACTGAAATAAACAGGTCTAAAACAGTGACTAGAAATGATGTTAGTCACACGGGTCTACTCCTTCCGTTCCTAAATATTTGTCTTTCTAGAGGTTTCAAATAGTGACTATATACGGAACAAAATGAGTGAATCTACACTCTAAAATATGTCTATATACATCCGAATGTGGTGACCATTTGAAATCTCTAGAAAGACAGATATTTAGGAACGGAGGGGTAGATGCTAATCTGCTGAAACAAATGTGCAAATAAGCAAAACGTGGCATGCTATGCTGGATGCCTAAATTCCCAGCGCATGCATATGGCCACGTATCACGTAAGGCAGCCTCGGCCTGGTCAAACCGAGTAGATAAGGGAGAGCGACTAGATGAAATAAACAGGTCTACGAATTCCCGAGTCACTTCAATCCCAAATCCAGAGCGGAGACCGGCGGAGACCCCCCAGCGCCGGCTGACCGGCCGTATCACCGATGAGAAGATCTCCTGCCGCGCTCGTCCTGGAGGAGGAGCCACCGCGGAGGTGGGTGCCGGGTGCGACGCCGTTGTAGGCGCCATCCGCGAGCGTGAGCACCGCTGCTGCGCGGCTGGAGCGGCTGCTCGACTGCGGACTCTCCAGCGGGACGGTGGGGACGGCAGGCGCGACGGCCCGACAGTGTCCGCATCGACAACCACATCGCTGGCTTCGGCTTCAACAACCGCAGGGGTTGGAGACGGCAGCGCCGCGGCCTCGTCGTCGTCGTCGATTATGACGACCTCGATCGGCTGGCCGTGCTCAAGTCCTGGCGCGGTGGTCGATGGCGGCCATGGTGCGGCCGTAAAACCTCTCCGCGAGGCTGCTCCGGCCCGCGTTGGCGTCGGCGTGTTCTGCGAGCGCCACGGGCACGAAGCCAGGGGGGCCGCGGCACGGGTGCAGGACAGGCGCGCGCAAGGGCGCGGCTGAGCGCGGGAGCGCGGCGCGGCCACGGGCAGGAGGGCGCGCAGACGGGCGGCCGGGCACGGGGGCGCGTCGCAGCGCGGAGGCCGTGGTCTGGGGCGCGGCGTGGAGGGCGCGAGTCCGGCGGCGCGGCAGTGTGGCGGCCGAGGCGCGGGGCGGCCCGCGCGGCCAGATGGCGATGGCGCGAGGCATGCAGGTCCACATCTCAGCACCGCAGGCCCCCCGTCAGACCAAGATCTGATGCATCTCGCTCTATCCGTCGCCGGTCAGCAATCCACACAGAAAGTGCTAGATTGGCTATTCCATGGCAGCACAGCAAGCATGCAAGCATGGCCACGACCTGGCGCGGGGCGCGGCTGGGGAGGCCGGGGAGCAGCGCCGACGCGGCCAGGAACGGCCACGGCGTGGGCGGGCGTGGCCACGGCTGGCGACGAGGGTGCGAGGCGCGAAGTTTTGAGGCTGCCGCTTGGAAGCGTTTTTGCCGGGCTGATGGCCGCCGCGGTAGCAGGCGCCACCACGCCGAACCGAGGGCCGCGGTCGTTGAACTCGCGAGCGAGCGAGGTCGTAGCCAGGCGCCGATAGAATCGCTCTGCCGGGAGCGTGCTGATAACGTATTGCAAAGTAAGCGATAGATAATTGACTAAGTAGTGGAATCGTTGTTCTAATTGATTGGGTTTGTTACAATATATACATCCCGTAGGGACGCGACGATACAGAGGGACGCGAAGGGAGAGGCGTGTCGGTTGCCTGATGGCAACGGCATGGCAGTTAACAAGGGGAGATTCCCTTCCAATTAAACATGTGTGTTTAATTCTAACATTTTGCTTATTTAGAATGTTGTGTTTGTGTTTCCGAAACTAATGTGAAACCACGTGTGCTTTGTGTCTGTAGTCAACTGAAATTAGCACTGTCGTGCCACTAGTGCAATGCAGATTTGGTTATGAGCAGATTTGATTCCCTTTCTTGCAACTGAACCTACCTACCTAGTTGCATTCAATTTATATCATCACAAAATTTCTTATATACATCATTTGATCATATCAATAAATAAATCATCGTTTGATCATATCATATGTGCCACCCAAAAATGCTATATGCCACTTTCAAAGCGCAAGTGCTATGCTCTGCTCCCACCACCATCCAAAACGACATGATCTATTGATCTGCTAGTATAGTACGGAGTACTAATAAAAAAGAAGAGCTAATATCAGAGACAATGCTCTGGTAGTAGTACTAACAAAAACGAAGAGCTAAGAAAAATAAGACAAAACATATACTATCACAGAGTATGATTTGTTTCAAAACCAACTCTCGACAAGCTAAAATTCAGGTAAGCATGAAAATCCTGCATACCAATTGATTTGTATCCCAAATTGGTAATGCCGCCAGAAACATGTGGAAGGGCAACAGAGAAATGATTCGTGCCTTCAGAAGTCGATCATTTTTATCAAGAACTAAATTGCAAATACAAAAGCGCGTAATCAGTTTCTACCAGCATTTTTCACGTTGGAAAGATGTCATATCTTTTATTTTTTATAAGATGCAGACATGCACAACAAATTTCAGTGATCCGGGAGTGTGCTTGGGTAGAAGATACCACAGGCTTCCAACATTGTTAGGATATAAGCAACGGGGAATGCACAAGCTTGCACTGATATATTCCCCAAGAAATGTCTGATTTTGAACCACAATTTTTTTCTCAAAGCTAGCCATGATGAAGTGCTTTTTGAGGGAAAGCAGCTTAAAGAAGGTTAGGTTTGGAACTCGTGAGGGATGTTTCGTTGCATGTGGATCTTCCGCGATACTGAATTTCACTGCTATAGTTGATTGGTCCACACGGGAAAGATTACACAAACAGCACTGAAGTGGCTGGATTTTCCATGCAATCTTAGACATGAACCACATGAAAGTATATTTAAACCGGCTAACATTGTCAGCATGTAAGCTACAAATCTTTATCTAGACACAGATGAACCGGAGAACCAGCACATTGAACTTCATCCAAGAGAGCACATTACTAACGTGTTTCTACCCAAAAAGCCCCAGATCCTGAACATGAAAGCAGCACGTAACAAAGACAGGAGAGATGATCGAAGTCGAGGGACCAAATTGGTTGCCCAAAATTTCAACAATGACCACACTGAAGTAAATAACCAGGCAAAACAAATGGGTGCTAATTAAGCAACAGCTACACAATGCACGCATGCCTGACACAACAAAATAAGCAGGAGCAGACACAAATTGGTGGCCAAACTGAATTAACAACCAGACACAAATACATACAGCTATGTAATGCAAGTATGCCTGGCAAGAATGGTCTCAACAAAAAAAGCAGAACCACTAGGTGGTATGATATATTGATCAGCAAACATAGCCTATCAGCTATGGAAGGAAAGATCCAGACTAACCACTTCAAAAACTAAAAATGCCATTTCTGGCAAGAGCATTTACTCAAACAGCAAGTCCAAGATTCCAAGGCCGAATCCCTCATTTTAACAATGCAATTCATGCTTCTCAGCAATGCAAACCGAAATTAAATGTTGGGCGCAAACAGTAGAAATATATAATAGCATAGATAGATACTCTTGTTCAGCACATTATAAAAGTGTTCAAGGCATCATAATAAGCATAGGTGCTACTGGGACCATCCCAAATAACATGTTCTAGTAGTAGTTACTAATAACGAGTAATTGGGAACGGAGAGAGTAGTTGAGAAGAGTGAAGAACATAAGGCATGACTCATACAGGATAGGTAGATGCTCCAAGGGCAAAACAAACCAGAAAGAAACCCTGAACTATCTTCAGAAGGCATGCTCTCTGGAGAACGGAAAGTCCTCATCTTCTCCTTGCATCTCACCCGAGGGAATCGGCATAATGCTCTCTTGGAGGCGATGACCGGTAAGCTCCATACAATACTGTCTCTTACCAATGGTCACCAGTCCTAAGAACTTGCCGTCAGTGTCGCAACGCAAGACATGTTTATCATTAAAGCTGACGAGCAGCCCGCGCTCATTAAGCGGAGTCATCCCACTGAAAAATCTCACTGTTGAATCAAGTGGTAGATTCCTTTTACTTGTCTCTTTGGGAGAAGCTGAATCAAGTAGCCGTGACGCCTCTATCATTGATACGTCGATCCGGTACTTGAAGGCCCAGGTTTCAGCCTCGTAGTCCTGCATCACCCAAACGTCCATGGCGGTGGTGGCGGTGTTGACATGAGCCGACGTACCGAGGAAAGCAGGCGTGCCCTCCATGTCAAACAACCTGTTCATGGTGTAGTCGTTGGCAGGGTTTCTCATCCAGCGGAATGTCTCAGCTTCTGTGTCGAACACAATAATGTCTCCGGTGCTGCGGATGCCAGGAATGCGATCGGGCCTAAACAACCAGTGGAGATTGCCACGGTAGTGGACTGGTGAGGGCCAGCATAGCTTACAGAGTAACGAGCGCGTTTGTTCCGGGGAAGGCGAAGGCAGTGTTGGCATGACGACTTGGATGCTCCTCGACTCGTTGGCTCCCACGGTGAGGACGTACAATGTGGCTTCTTTCTTGTGAATATTGGACAAGAGCAGCCTGTATTTCCCGGTTGATTTGTGCTGGTAGAGGCCGTGTATGGAGATGTCTTTGATGCAGGAGGAGCGCGGCAGAGGAGGGCGAGGAAATGGCAGGTGAGCGTGCTTGCGGGTGGTCGGGTTGCAGATGTAGAACCGGTCTCCCCGCGAGACGATGAGGAAGCCATCGCTCGAGGCATGGAGGCGAATCTCGCAGCAAGATTTACGGCAACTGCAGAGGAAGGGCCAGATCTGCTGGCTGGTGGCTCCGGCGGAAGCATCGGCACGGAGGGTGACGAAACTGGCTAGCTGCCCGTTCCCGTCGATGATGGGGAGCGACGGCTGCCGGCGGCGGTGCTCGGCCATGAATTCCGGCGTGAATGTGGCGCTGCGCCACGACGTGCGGACCATGCGGCAGCGCCCGATGTCCTTGGGCGGCAGCGTGATGAGGATCTTGCCGAAGATGATGTCGTCGGGCAGGTCGTCGATCACGGCCGCACCTCTCTTATCAGGCATCCTGCTCCGTCGCATCGGGTTCGGGTCGCCTAAAAGGAGAAGCGGCACCCGTAAGAAACTCCCCAAGATGGAACGCCGCGCCGGCGGTTTCGGCGGCCGGATTCAATCAAGGGAACAAGTTGGCGAGGAAACAGAGACGGGTTTACCTTGCGAGACGGCGGCGAGCAATGGCAGCCGGTGCTTCCCTCCGCCGGGTCCGGTTCCGGTGAACTGAAAAAGAAGCAGCAAATCAGTCTTTCTGCTCAACAAAAAGATGGTACAAACAGGTAAAACGCGCTGAGCAAGGCCATTCTGCTCACCTCCGCGCGCGGCAGGAAGACGGTGCTCGATCCGGCGAGAAACTCCCGGTGAGATAGTGTGGGGAACGGTGGTCAAACTAGCTGCCTCTCCTTGCAAGTGCTGAGGCGCAGTGGCCAGTGGAAACGGCAGAGAGCCAGCTGCTTTGATGGCAGTGAGACGAGACAGGACATGGAAGTTAGACAGGCTATTTAGTACAGCTTCATTTATTGGCTCCGTGACAGAGATGATGGGACGACACGGTTCGTAGCCTTGTATAGGAGTGTAGAAAAATAGAGGTAACGTTTTTCTTTTCTTTATTTACAAATGAGCTAAGGGCATCCAACGGCAACTAAAAAGAACCTTTCACCTCCGTTCGTAAACAAGGGACCAGTCCATGGACACGGGTGTGGGAGGCAACCATCTAACATTAATCGCATACATTTCAAACTGCATTTTAATTAACCGGATGAAATACATGTAAACAGGTCGATATTAATCAAAGTGCGGATAGAAAATAACATAAATCATGACACATAGCATGCAAATTAATTCTAGTACAACAAAGTCTTAACTTCGACTAGATTGTGGATGTCCAACAAGTTTTTTATGAACGGATCATATCCTCCCACACATACTTCCTCTTCAGCTTCATCCAGCAGTGTATGCACGTAAATGGCCGCCCCTCTGACCTGTGGTATATCACGGCGGCACATGTCGGCTACATATAATGTGTAGACCAACATTGAGTGAATGATCAATCAACAAGTTGAGCAAGAGGAGGTAAAACTTACCATCTCCTCCTGAAGGAAATACACCCTAAAGGCAATAATAAAGTTGTTATTTTATATTTTCTTATTCATGATAAAGGTTTATTATTCATTCTAGAATTATATTGATCGGAAAACTTAATACATGCGTGAATACATAAACAAACAACGTGTCCCTAGTGAGCCTCTACTAGACTAGCTCGTTGATCAAAGATGATTAAGGTTTCCTAACCATGGACATGAGTTGTCATTTGATAACGGGATCACATCATTAGGAGAATGATGTGATGGACAAGACCCATCCGTTAGCTTAGCATAATGATCGTTCAGTTTTATTGCTATTGCTTTCTTCATGTCAAATACATATTCCTTCGACTATGAGATGATGCAACTCCCGGATACCGGAGGAATGCCTGGTGTGCTATCAAATGTCACAACATAACTGGGTGATTATAAAGATGATCTACAGGTATCTCCGAAGGTGTTTGTTGAGTTGGCATAGATTAAGATTAGGATTTGTCACTCCGAGTATCGGAGAGGTATCTCTGGGCCCTCTCGGTAATACACCTCGTAAGCTTGCAAGCAAATGACTAAGGAGTTAGTCACGAGGTGATGTATTACAAAACGAGTAAAGAGACTTGCCGGTAACGAGATTGAACTAGATATGAAGATACCGACGATCGAATCTCGGGAAAGTAACATACCGATGGACAAAGGGAATTACGTATGTTGTGATAACGATTCGACCGATAAAGATCTTCGTAGAATATGTAGGAGCCAATATGGGCATTCAGGTTCCTCTATTGGTTATTGACTGGAGAGGTGTCTCGGTCATGTCTACATAGTTCTCAAACCCGTAGGGTCCGCACGCTTAACGTTCGATGACGATATAGTATTATATGAGTTATGTGATTTGGTGACCGAATGTTGTTCGGAGTCCCGGATAAGATCACGGACATGACGAGGAGTCTTGAAATGGTCAAGAGGTAAAGATTGATATATAGGACAAGGGTATTTGGACACCGGAAGTGTTTCGGGGGGAACCAGGTACTTATCGGGTCATCGGAAGGGGTTCCGGGCACCCCCGGCAAAAGATACGAGCCTTATGGGCGAAGAGGGGAAACACATCAGCCACAAGGGGCCAGTGTGCCCCCCATATGGGCCATCCTAGGAGGAGAAGGAAAGAGTGGAATCAGATTCCCCCTTCCTTCCCTCTCCCCCCCTCTTTCCTTCCCGCTCCGACAAATATGGCAGGGGGCGCGACCAAGGCAGGAGCCCAAGTAGGATTCGGACCTACTTGGGGCGCCCCTTGGCCTCTCCCCTCTCCCTCCCACCTATATATATGAGGAGGGGGTGCCTAGCACATCCCAGACAAATGCCTAGCCGTGTGCGGCGCCCCCCTCCACCGTTTACGCCCCGGTCATATTTTCGTAGTGCTTAGGCGAAGCCCTGCGGAGATCACTTCACAATCACCGTCACCACGCCGCCGTGCTGGCGGAACTCATCTACAACCTCGACGTCTTGCTGGATCAAGAAGGCGAGGGACGTCACCGAGCTGAACGTGTGCAGAACGCGGAGGTGCCGTACGTTCGGTACTTGATCGGTTGAAGCGCGAAGAAGTTTGACTACATCAACCGCATTGTGAAACGCTTCCGCTTACGGTCTACGAGGGTACATAGACACACTCTCCCCGACGTTGCTATGCATCTCCATGGATAGATCATTGCGTGTGCGTAGAATTTTTTTTGTTTTCCATGCAACGATTCCCAACAGTGGCACCATGAGCCGGGTCTATGCGTAGATGATATGCATGAGCCAGGTTTCTCGGTCATGTCTACATAGTTCTCGAACCCATAGGGTCAGCACGCTTAACGTTCGATGACGATATAGTATTATATGAGTTATGTGATTTTGGTGACCGAATGTTGTTCGGAGTCCCGGATGAGATCACGGACATGATGAGGAGTCTCGAAATGGTCGAGAGGTAAAGATTGATATATAGGACGATAGTATTCGGACGCCGGAAGTGTTTCGGAGGGTACCGGGTACATATCGGGTCAACGGAAGGGGTTCCGGGCACCCCCGGCAAAAGATATGGGCCTTATGGGCAAGAGGGGAAACACACCAGCCACCAGGGGCTAGTGCGCCCCCCATATGGGCCGAACCAAGGGGAGAAGGAAAGAGGGAAGAGAAAAGGAAAGGGGGGATTCGGCCTCCCCATTCCCTTTGTCCCCCTCCTCTTTCCTTCCCCCTCCGGCAAATATGGCAGGGGGGGCGCCGGCCAAGGGGAGACCCCAAGTAGGATTCGGCCTACTTGGGCGTCTCCTGGAAGCCTCCCCTCCCCCTCCCACCTATATGTATGTGGGGGGCGCCCCTAGCACACACCAGACAATTGCCTAGCCGTGTGCGGCGCCCCCTCCACCGTTTACACCCCTGATCATATTTCATAGTGCTTAGGCGAAGCCCTACGGAGATCACTTCACCATCACCGTCACCACGCCATCTGATACGTCTCCAACGTATCTATAATTTTTGATTGTTCCATGCTATATTATATTCTGTTTTGGACATTAATGGGCTTTATTATACACTTTTATATTATTTTTGGGACTAACCTATTAACCGGAGGCCCAGCCCAGAATTGCTGTTTTTTTTGCCTATTTCAGAGTTTCGCAGAAAAAGAATATCAAACGGAGTCCAAACGGAATGAAACCTTCGGGAACGTGATTTTCGGAACGAACGTGATCCAGAGGACTTGGACCCTACGTCAAGACATCAACCAGGAGGGCATGAGGTAGGGGGCGCGCCTACCCCCCTTGGGCGCCCCCTCCACCCTCGTGGGCCCCATGTTGCTCCACCGATGTACTTCTTCCTCCTATATATACCTACGTACCCCCAAACTACCAGATACGGAGCCAAAAACCTAATTCCACCACCGCAACCTTCTGTATCCGTGAGATCCCATCTTGGGGCCTTTTCCAGAGCTCCGCCGGATGGGGCATCGATCACGGAGGGCTTCTACATCAATACCATAGCCTCTTCGATGATGTGTGAGTAGTTTACCTCAGACCTTCGGGTCCATAGTTATTAGCTAGACGGCTTCTTCTCTCTTTTTGGATCTCAATACAATGTTCTCCCCCTCTCTTGTGGAGATCTATTCGATGTAATCTTATTTTGCGGTGTGTTTGTTGAGACCGATGAATTGTGGGTTTATGATCAAGTTTATCTATGAACAATATTTGAATCTTCTCTGAATTCTTTTATGTATGATTGGTTATCTTTGCAAGTCTCTTCAAATTATCAGTTTGGTTTGGCCTACTAGATTGATCTTTCCTGCAATGGGAGAAGTGCTTAGCTTTGGGTTCAATCTTGCGGTGTCCTTTCCCAGTGACAGTAGGGGCAGCAAGGCACGTATTGTATTGTTGCCATCGAGGATAACAAGATGGGGTTTATATCATATTGCATGAGTTTATCCCTCTACATCATGTCATCTTACTTAAAGCGTTACTCTGTTCTTATGAACTTAATACTCTAGATGCATGCTAGATAGCGGTCGATGTGTGGAGTAATAGTAGTAGATGCAGGCAGGAGTCGGTCTACTTGTCTCGGACGTGATGCCTATATACATGATCATACGTAGATATTCTCATAACTATGCTCAATTCTGTCAATTGCTCAACAGTAATTTGTTCACCCACCGTAATACTTATGCTCTTGAGAGAAGCCACTAGTGAAACCTATGGCCCCCGGGTCTATCTTCCATCATATTAATCTTCCAACACTTAGCTATTTTTATTGCCTTTTATTTTACTTTGCATCTTTATCATAAAAATACCAAAAATATTATCTTATCATATCTATCAGATCTCACTCTCGTAAGTGACCGTGAAGGGATTGACAACCCCTTTATTGCGTTGGTTGCGAGGATTTATTTGTTTGTGTAGGTGCGAGGGACTCGTGCTTGGCCTCCTACTGGATTGATACCTTGGTTCTCAAAAACTGAGGGAAATACGTACATTGCTTTACTGCATCACCCTTTCCTCTTCAAGGGAAAACCAACGCAGTGCTCAAGAGGTAGCAAGAAGGATTTCTGGCGCCGTTGCCGGGGAGTCTACGCAAAAGTCAACATACCAAGTACCCATCACAAACCCTTATCTCCCGCATTACATTATTTGCCATTTGCCTCTCGTTTTCCTCTCCCCCACTTCACCCTTTTATTCGCCCTCTCTTTTCCGTTCGCTTTTTTCTCGCTTGCTTCTTGTTTGCTCGTGTGTTGGATTGCTTGCTTGTCACGATGGCTCAAGATAATACTTAGTTGTGTGACTTTACCAATACCAACAATAATGATTTTCTTAGCACTCCGATTGCTCCTCTTAGTGATGCCGAATCTTGTGAAATCAATGCTGCTTTGTTGAATCTTGTCATGAAAGATCAATTCGCCGGCCTTCCTAGTGAAGATGCCACTACCCATATAAATAGCTTCGTTGATTTGTGTGATATGCAAAAGAAGAAAGATGTGGATAATGATATTGTTAAATTGAAGCTATTTTCTTTTTCGCTTAGAGATCGTGCTAAAGCTTGGTTTTCATCTTTGCCTAAAAATAGTATTGATTCTTGGAATAAGTGCAAAGATGCTTTTATCTCTAAGTATTTTCCTCCCGCTAAGATCATCTCTCTTAGAAACGATATTATGAATTTTAAGCAACTTGATCATGAACATGTTGCACAAGCTTGGGAGAGGATGAAATTAATGATACGTAATTGTCCTACACATGGTTTGAATTTGTGGATGATCATACAAATTTTTTTATGCCGGATTGAATTTTGCTTCTAGAAATCTTTTAGATTCGGCCGCGGGAGGCACTTTTATGGAAATCACTTTAGGAGAAACTACTAAACTCCTAGATAATATTATGGTTAATTATTCTCAATGGCACACTGAAAGATCTACTAATAAAAAAGTGCAGGCGATAGAAGAAATTAATGTTTTGAGTGGAAAGATGGATGAACTTATGAAATTATTTGCTAGTAAAAATGTGTCTTCTGATCCTAATGACATGCCTTTGTCTACTTTGATTAAGAATAATAATGAATCTATGGATGTGAATTTTGTTGGTAGGAATAGTTTTAGTAACAACGCGTATAGAGGAAACTTTAATCCTAGGCCATACCCTAGTAACTCCTCCAATAATTATGGTAATTCCTACAACAATACTTATGGAAATTTTAATAAGATGCCTTCTGAATTTGAGACTAGTGTTAAAGAATTTATGAATTCACAAAAGAATTTCAATGCTTTGCTTGAAGAAAAATTGCTTAAAGTTGACGAATTGGCTAGGAACGTTGATAGAATTTCTCTTGATGTTGATTCTTTGAAACTTAGAGCTATTCCACCTAAGCATGATATCAATGTGTCTCACAAAGCCATGAGAATTTCCATTGATGAGTGCAAAGAAAGAACCACTAGGATGCGTGCTCAGAAAGATTGCTTTGTGAAAGCGTGTTCTTCTAATTTCTATGAAAATAAAGATGAAGATCTAAAAGTTATTGATGTGTCCCCTATTAAATCTTTGTTTTGCAATATGAATCTTGATAATGATGGGACTGAATATGATCCACCTTTACCTAGAAGGCGTTCCAAAAATTCGGAGTCTTTAGATCTTGATGCAAAAATTGGTAAAAGTGGGATTGAAGAGATCAAAACTCTAGATATTAATGAACCTACTATTTTGGATTTCAAGGAATTTAATTATGATAATTGCTCTTTGATAGATTGTATTTCCTTGTTGCAATCCGTGCTAAATTCTCCACATGCTTATAGCCAACATAAAGCTTCTACTAAACATATCGTTGATGCTTTGATGCAATCTTATGAAGAAAAACTTGAGTTGGAAGTTTCTATCCCTAGAAAACTTTATGATGAGTGGGAACCTACTATTAAAATTAAAATTAAAGATCATGAGTGCTATGCTTTATGTGATTTGGGTGCTAGTGTTTCCATGTTCCCAAAAACTTTGTGCGATTTGCTAGGTTTCCGTGATTTTGACGATTGCTCTTTAAACTTGCACCTTGCGGATTCTACCATTAAGAAACCTATGGGAAGAATTAATGATGTTCTTATTATTGCAAATAGGAATTATGTGCCCGTAGATTTTATTTTTCTTGATATAGATTGCAATCCTTCATGTCCTATTATTCTTGGTAGACCTTTCCTTAGAACGATTGGTGCAATTATTGATATGAAGGAAGGAAATATTAGATTCCAATTTCCGTTAAGGAAAGGCATGGAATACTTTCCTAGAAAGAAAAATAAAATTACCATATGAATCTATCATGAGAGCCACTTATGGATTGCCTACCAAAGATGGCAATACCTAGATCTATCCTCGCTATTATGCCTAGCTAGGGGCGTTAAACGATAGCGCTTGTTGGGAGGCAACCCAATTTTATTTTTAGTTTTTTGCTTTTTTGCTTCTGTTTAGGAATAAATATTTTATCTAGCCTCTGGTTAGATTTGTTTTATGTTTTAATTAGTGTTTGTGCCAAGTTAAACCTATAGGATCTTCTTGGATGATAGTTATTTGATCTTGCTGAAAATTCCAGAAACTTTATGTTCACGAAAATAATTGTTAAAAATCATCAGAACATGATAAAATATTGATTCCAATTTCTGCTGATCAATAAACAAATTTTCTAGGTCGTCCTATTTTGGCTGAATTTTTTGAGTTCCAGAAGTTTGCGTTAGTTACAGATTACTACAGACTGTTCTGTTTTTGACAGATTCTGTTTTTCGTGTTGTTTGCTTATTTTGATAAATCTATGCCTAGTAAAATAGTTTATAAACCATAGAGAAGTTGGAATACAGTAGGTTTAACACCAATATAAATAAAGTATGAGTTCATTACAGTACCTTTAAGTGGTGTTTTGTTTTCTTTCGCTAACGGAGCTCACAAGATTTTCTGTTAAGTTTTGTGTTGTGAAGTTTTCAAGTTTTGGGTAAAAGATTTGATGGATTGTGGAAGAAGGAGTGGTAAGAGCCTAAGCTTGGGGATGCCCATGGCACCCCAAGATAATCTAAGGACACCAAAAATCCAAAGCTTGGGGATGCCCCGGAAGGCATCCCCTCTTTCGTCTACTTCCATCGGTAACTTTACTTGGAGCTATATTTTTATTCACCACATGATATGTGTTTTGCTTGGAGCGTCTTGTATGATTTGATTCTTTGTTTGTTAGTTTTCCACAATCATCCTTGATGTACACACCTTTTGAGAGAGACACACATAATTCGGAATTTATTAGAATACTCTATGCGCTTCACTTATATCTTTTGAGCTATATAGTTTTTGCTCTAGTGCTTCACTTATATCTTTTAGAGCACGGCGGTGGTTTTGTTTTATAGAAACTATTATTCTCTCATGCTTCACTTATATTATTTTGAGAGTCTTAAACAGCATGGTAATTTGCTTAAATTGGGAAATTAATCCTAATATGTTAGGTATTCAAGACTAGTAAAAAACTTTCTTATGAGTGTGCTGAATGCTAAGAGAAGTTTGATGCTTGATGATTGTTTTGAGATATGGAGGTAGTGATATTAAAGTTGTGCTAGTTGAGTAGTTGTGAATTTGAGAAATACTTGTGTTGAAGTTTGCAAGTCCCGTAGCATGCACGTATGGTAAACGTTATGTAGCAAATTTGAAACATGAGGTGTTCTTTGATTGTCCTCCTTATGAGTGGCGGTCGGGGATGAGCGATGGTCTTTTCCTACCAATCTATCCCCCTAGGAGCATGCGCGTAGTGCTTGGTTTTTGATGACTTGTAGATTTTTGCAATAAGTATGTGAGTTCTTTATGACTAATGTTGAGTCCATGGATTATACGCACTCTTACCCTTCCATCATTGCTAGCCTCTTCGGTACCGTGCATTGCCCTTTCTCACATTGAGAGTTGGTGCGAACTTCGCTGGTGCATCCAAACCCCGTGATATGATACACTCTTTCACACATAAACCTCCTTATATCTTCCTCAAAACAGCCACCATACCTACCTATTATGGCATTTCCATAGCCATTCCGAGATATATTGCCATGCAACTTTCCACCATTCCGTTTATTATGACACGCTCATCATTGTCATATTGCTTTGCATGATCATGTAGTTGACATAGTATTTGTGTCAAAGCCACCGTTCATAATTTTTCATACATGTCACTCTTGATTCATTGCTATCCCGGTATACCGCCGGAGGCATTCATATAGAGTCATACTTTGTTCTAGTATCGAGTTGTAATCATTGAGTTGTAAATAAATAGAAGTGTGATGATCATCATTCATAGAGCATTGTCCCCAAAAAAGAGAGAAATGCCAAATAAAAAAAAGAAGGCCCAGAAAAAAGGGACAATGCTACTATCCTTTTTTTCCACACTTGTGCTTCAAAGTAGCACCATGATCTTCATGATAGAGAGTCTTTTGTTTTGTCTATTTCATATACTAGTGGGAATTTTTCATTATAGAACTTGGCTTGTATATTCCAACAATGGGCTTCCTCAAATGCCCTAGGTCTTCGTGAGCAAGCAAGTTGGATGCACACCCACTTAGTTTCTTTTATTGAGATTTCATGCATTTATAGCTCTAGTGCATCCGTTGCATGGCAATCCCTACTCCTTGCATTAACATCAATCGATGGGCATCTCCATAGCTCATTGATTAGCCGCGTTGATGTGAGACTTTCTCCTTTTTTATCTTCTCCACATAACCCCCATCATTATATTCTATTCCACCCATAGTGCTATATCCATGGCTCACGCTCATGTATTGCGTGAAGGTTGAAAAAGTTTGAGATTACTAAAGTATGAAACAATTGCTTGGCTTGTCATCGGGGTTGTGCATGATGAGAGCATTCTTGTGTGACGAAAATGGAGCATGACTAAACTATATGATTTTGTAGGGATGAACTTTCTTTGGCCATGTTATTTTCAGAGGACATAATTGCTTAGTTAGTATGCTTGAAGTATTACTATTTTTATGTCAATATTAAACCTTTATCTTGAATCTTTCGGATCTGAATATTCATACCACAATTAGGAGAATTACATTGAAATTATGCCAATTAGCATTCCACATCAAAAATTCTGTTTTTATCATTTACCTACTCGAGGACGAGCATGAATTAAGCTTGGGGATGCTTGATACGTCTCCAACGTATCTATAATTTTTTATTGTTCCATGCTATATTATATTCTGTTTTGGACATTAATGGGCTTTATTATACACTTTTATAATATTTTTGGGACTAACCTATTAACCGGAGGCCCAACCCAGAATTGCTGTTTTTGCCTATTTCAGAGTTCCGCAGAAAAAGAATATCAAACGGAGTCCAAACGGAATGAAACCTTCGGGAACGTGATTTTCGGAACGAACGTGATCTAGAGGACTTGGACCCTACGTCAAGACATCAACCAGGAGGGCACGAGGTAGGGGGGCGCGCCTACCCCCCGGGCGCGCCCTCCACCCTCTTGGGACCCACATTGCTCCACCGACGTACTTCTTCCTCCTATATATACCTACGTACCCCAAACTACCAGATACGGAGCCAAAAACCTAATTCCACCGCCGCAACCTTCTGTACCCGTGAGATCCCATCTTGGGGCCTTTTTCGGAGCTCCGCCGGAGGGGGCATCGATCACGGAGGGCTTCTACATCAACACCATAGCCTCTCCGATGATGTGTGAGTAGTTTACCTCAGATCTTCGGGTCCATAGTTATTAGCTAGATGGCTTCTTCTCTCTTTTTGGATCTCAATACAATGTTCTCCCCCTCTGTTGTGGAGATCTATTCGATGTAATCTTATTTGTGTGTTTGTTGAGACCGATGAATTGTGGGTTTATGATCAAGTTTATCTATGAACAATATTTGAATCTTCTCTGAATTCTTTTATGTATGATTGGTTATCTTTGCAAGTCTCTTCGAATTATCAGTTTGGTTTGGCCTACTAGATTGATCTTTCTTGCAATGGGAGAAGTGCTTAGCTTTGGGTTCAATCGTGCGGTGCCCATTCCACTACTAGGAAAAGGGCTATAGCTGATATGGACATTAATGGCGCACCATGTATTTGGTGCGCCACTGATATAGCAGTGGCGCACCAGATACAGGTGCGCCATTAGTGTCCTCATTACTAATGGCGCACCAGACACACGGTGCGCCATTAGTAGCAAATTTTATTTTTTTATTTTTCGAAAACTATTAATGGCGCACCAGGGCACAGTGCGCCATTACTAGTTTTAACTAGTAATGGCGCACCACAAGCTCTGTGCGCCACTACTAACAATTTTTTTTACTTTTATTTTCAAAACTAGTAATGGCGCACCTGTGTGAAGTGCGCCATTACTAGTTCAAACTAGTAATGGCGCACCACAACCACGGTGCACCACTACTAACAAATTTGTTTTTGCAAAACTAGTTATGGCGCACCCCTAACATTTTTAGGTGGTGCGCCATTAGTAACCTGAGACCAGCTAGATATTTTGGACAGCCACCTACCACACTCACTTTCCCCACTTCATTCTCTCCACCTCCTCCTCCAAGCTTGTCTCGGCTGCCTCCTCCTCCTCACCTCATTTGCACCATAGATTCACCCAAATTAAGTGTTTAAATTATCTTTTTTTGATAGGTAGGTAAGGGGAAAGCTTTCTTTATGTTGTAGATCTACTTTTTTCTCCCTCCAACAACATGCACATGCACTTTTTATGGCCTAGCTAGATCTACGTATGTTTGTGGTATTGCATATGTTTGTGGTGTTTCATATATGTTTGTGTTTGCAGGTACCGGTATTTGAAATGCGATAGTTGCCAATATTTTGCCGGAATGTTGATTCATTTCCATTTCGGCGAGAATTTGGCACTATGCATTCTTTTTGGTCCTATTTTTAGGCAAAGTCATGCCAAATTTTTTCTTGGTTCTGAAATATCGTTTTGCTCTACCCCGCAGGCTACCATGGTCCGCACGATGACCGAAGGCATTGTGAATAGGTTTTGAGCTCCGCGAAGGCCGAGATGCTTCAAAAGAACAAGACGGAGATAAGATGTCCGTGTCGAAGATGCAAGCTGAAGAGCCTTATTGCGGACCCGAATTCCGGGCAGGTGCGGGACCACCTGCTGCGTGGTTTCATGGATGGCTATCGGTGGCAAGGTGATGAAGATGACTATGAAGTCGTCCATGGGGGCCGGGCAAGAAATGAGGAAGGGCAGCAAGACAACCACCGCGGCGAGGGCGGGCGAGAAGACGAAGAATCTCCCGGACATGATCACGACGGTGATGCTGTACACAGTCATCATGTAGAAGATGCCAGACATGATGATGAGGAAGATCAAGACGAAGGGCATGATCATGAAGATGAAGATGCCGGAGCAGATGACGATGGACCATCGATGGGCTGGGTGCAGGACCCTCATATTCAAGAGCTGCTTCTCAAGCAGACGGATAACGGAAGAGTTGCCGCCCGAGAGAAAGCCAAGCTGGATCAACTGGAGATACACGCGGTTACTCCATTGTATGAAGGATGCAGGCCCAAGGATACCCGCCTGAAAGTAACGCTCATGGCTCTGGAGATGAAGGTAAAACACAAAATGACCGACGCATGCTTCGACGAGAACATGTCATTCTGGCACGAACGTCTTCCCAAGGGGAACAAGTGCCCGACTTGTTTCGAGGAGGCGAAGAGAATCGTGTGTCCTTTGGATTTACCGCACGTGAAATATCATGTGTGCATGAACAATTGCATCATTTATCGGGACGAGCACGCGGAGTCTACCATATCTCCGGTGTGCGGCGTCACTCGATACAAGAAGAGGAAGAAAGCTCCTCGAAAAGTGGTGTGGTACTTTCCGATCACTCCTCGTCTGCAGCGGTATTTCGCGGACCCTAAGCTAGCAAAGCTCCTGCGTTGGCACGCGGATAGGGAGGAGAAGAAGCGAGAAGATGACGGAACTGATCCGGAGATAAATAAAAAAGACAAGATGCCGAGTCACCCTAAGAATGCGAGCCAGTGGCAAGCGTTGAACTTCGAACACCCAGAATTTGGGGACGATCCAAGGAACATCGTGCTGGGCGCGAGCACCGATGGAGTCAATCCGTTTGGCAGCCAGAGAAGCACACATAGCACCTGGCCTGTGTTTGTGTGGATGTACAACCTTCCCCCTGGCTGTGCATGAAGAGGAAGTACATTCATATGAGTATGCTAATTGAAGGGCTGAAACAACCAGGGAACGACATCAATCTGTATCTGGGGCTGCTGAAAGAGGAGCTAGACACGCTGTGGAAAACACCAGCCAATACGTGGGACGCCGCAGAGAAAGAATATTTCCCTATGAGAGCCGCACTGCTCACGACGGTGCACGACTATCCCGTTTACGGATATCTCGCGGGGCAGGTGGTCCACGGATTTTCTGGATGCGTCAGGTGCATGGATGACACAATGTATCGCCAGCTAGATAGAGATCCCGGGTATTCGAAAACCGTGTTCATGGGACATCGAAGGTGGCTTCGCGATGATGACCCATGGAGAAAACGCAAGGATCTGTTCGATGGTGAAACCGAACCCCGAAGACGCCCGCGTACGAGGAGCGGCGAGGAAATAGACGAGCTATTGAAAAATTGGAAAGATTGCCCACTGCCGGGAAAGAAGCAAAAGGCGCCAGAGCCGGGAAAGAAGCGAAAGGCGCCAGAGCCGCTGCTGAAGGTATGGAAAACAAGGTCTGTTTTCCGGGACTTGCCGTACTGGAAGATCCACCGTGTGCCTCACAGACTTGATGTCATGCATATCACGAAGGACGTGTGCGAGAGTTTGCTTGGTACCTTGCTCAACATGCCAGAGAGGACCGAAGATGGGCCGAAAGTAAGGGCAGACTTGAAATCAATGGGCATCAGGGAGGAGCTTCACGCTAATGATGATGATGATGATGATGATGAGGCGAAGCAGGACACGAGAAGTCGTCGCAAAGGCAAAAAGGCCAAGAAGACCGGAAATGACTACCCTCCCGTGTGCTTCACTCTAAGTCAGAAGGAGATCGAGCAGTTTTTCACCTGCCTCGTAGGAGTAAAACTTCCTTACGGTTACGCGTGGAAGATAAGCAGATACCTAGACTCAGCGAAGCAGAAGTTCAGCGGGATGAAGTCTCACGACTGTCACGTGCTGATGACGCAGATACTTCCAGTTGCAATCCGTGGGATCATGGACGCGCACGTCCGTGAAACGCTATTTGGCCTATGCAAATTTTTCGACGTCATCTCTCGGAAGTCGGTTGGCGTGAGGCAACTCAGAAGGCTACAGGAAGAGATCGTGGTGATACTATGCGAGCTTGAGATGTACTTCCCGCCCGCATTCTTCGATGTTATGGTGCATCTGCTGGTCCATATCGTGGAGGGTATCATCCAACTCGGGCCGACGTTCCTGCACAGCATGATGCCGTTCGAAAGGATGAATGGTGTCATCAAAGGATACGTTCGCAACATGTCACGTCCAGAGGGAAGCATAGCCAGGGGATTTCTGACCGAAGAGTGCATCTCGTACTGCACGAATTATCTAGGCATCGAGAACCCCGTTGGTCTGCCCGTCAACAGGCACTTCGGCAGGCTCGCTGGATGGGGTCACCGCGATGGTCGCCGCGAAATGCATGTCGACTTCGAGGGTCGACTTGCCGACTTTGAAAGAGCAAACCTAGTCGCGCTACAACACATAGACGTGGTCGATCCTTGGGTGGTAGAGCACAAAACCTTTATTGAGAAGACGTACAATGACCGAGGCCAACAGAGGACGGACGGAGATATAATCAAAGAGCACAACTCATGTTTCACTCGTTGGTTCAAGGTGAAGCTTCTGTCGTACCCTTTACATGAGGATTCTTCCGCGGAACAAAAACTCATATTCGCCTGTCACAGGGCGCCGAGCACAACCTGATGACCTATGAGGCGTACGATATCAACGGCTACACATTCTACACCGATGACAAGGACATGAAGAGCGATGGTTATCAGAACTCCAGGGTAACGATGGAATCCTACACCGGTAACGACAAGGGCAGATACTACGGAAGGATCGAGGAGATCTGGGAGCTGAGCTATGCTGGAGAGAAGGCCCCGATGTTCCGTGTCAGATGGGCCAAGAGCGTCCTAAAAGAAGACCGGTATTTCACCACCATGGTTATACCCGAAGCCAAATCCAAGACCGCGGGAGCAAACGTCACCGCGAAAAATGAGCCATGGGTACTGGCTTCCCAAGTGGACCAATGCTTCTTCATTACCGACCCGTCAAAGCCCAGTCGTGTTGTCGTGAGTAGAGGCAAAAGGAAGATCATCAGAATGGATGGAGTCGCCAATGAGCAAGACTTCGACAAGTACGGCGACCCGAAGATGGAACATGACGACGACGATGAAGTGCCATACACCACAAGAAGAAGCAGGACCACCCTACCTAAAGGACGTCCGTTCAAGAGAAGAACTCCATTTGTGAAAAAGAAAGGCAAGAAGATTGTGAAAAGATAGCTAGCTAAGATCGATTGTATTTAAATCGTAGTCTTCATTTCTCGATTGTAATTCGACATATTGAAATGATATTTCTTCTGTTCTAGTCCTCATGAATGTTTATTTATATTTATTATGGTATTGAATTTCTAACTCACAAAAAGTATTGAATTTGTTAATATTTTTTGAACTCATGAATATTTTTAAATTTCATGGGCACATTTTGAATTCATGAATATTTTTTCAAATTTGATGATATTTTTTCATATTCATAAATGTTTTACCAATTCACAAATGAATGCAATTAAAAATCCAAAAAACAATAAATTTGATGATATTTTCAAATAACAAATTTGATGATATTTTTTCATATTCATAAATATTTTCAAATAACAAATTTGAAGATATTTTTTAAAAAATTATTACTGTTTTTATAAAAAATATTAATGTTTCATATTCATATTCATTTTCTAAAAAAATATTAGATGCAACAAAAAATAATAATAATAATAAAAGTTACTAATGGCGCACCAGAGGTGGGTGCGCCATTGCTATCACTGTTTTTATAAAAAATTATTACTCTTTCATATTCATATTCATTTTCTATAAAATTATTAGATTAAACAAAAAATAATAATAAAAAAAGTTACTAATGGCGCACCAGAGGTGGGTGCGCCATTGCTATCACTATTTTTATAAAAAATCATTACTGTTTCATATTCATATTCATTTTCTAAAAAATTATTAGATGAAACAGAAAATAATAATAATAAAAAGTTACTAATGGCGCACCAGAGGTGGGTGCGCCATTGCTATCACTGTTTTTATAAAAAATTATTACTGTTTCATATTCATATTCATTTTCTAAAAAATTATTAGATGTAACTAAAAAAAGTTACTAATGGCGCACCCCTCAGTGGTGCGCCATTGCTATGGATGTACTTATGACGCACCCCTAGGAGGTGCGCCATTGCTAACCTTCCGCCCCTATCCCTTTCCTCCTCGCCCCCCGCGCCAGATCGCTCGCCAGATCCCCCTTCAATTCCCTCCCTCGCCAGATCCCCGCGCCCGCTCCACCGCTGCCGACGACCCCCCGCACCCGCTCCGACGACCGCCGCGCCCGCTCCGACGAGGTGCACTGCCCACTGCTTCTTCGTCCTGGACCACCAGCTGGAGCCGGGAAGCTCTCCTCCGTCGGATCGCCTCGCTCCACCACCGTCGGCATCGCCGCCGCCGCTGCCTCGACCTGCAACACCGGCGCCCCCCGACCTCTCCAAGCACGCCCCGACCTCACTGTGAGCCCCCCGATCGCTTCCCTCCCTCGCTAGATCCCCTCTCTCCCCTCACTCCAAGCATGCCCCGATCTCTGCCCGTGGCCGCCATGGCCGGACCCCGGTGTCCCCTGCATTTCTAACCTAGACTAGATGCTTGACTGAATTTTGCTGGGCGCTACTGCTGTCAGACTAGTGCAGAATGAGAACTCTTCCCCACTGTTTGATTTGCTTGCTGCCACAAAAAATCACTAGAATTGAGTTGCACGCTCTCATAATCTTGTTGAGTGCTACTGTTGTCGTCATGAAGCATACATGTTGTACTTATGAGATCAACTTTGAAATTGATTTGTTCCTGCATGAAGTATGGATAAACATTGCAATTCAGTTGTGTTCATTTGGTTTGAGAAAGTCGTTACTACAAAGGATGTCTGCGTGTTGCTGCAACTGGGACTTTGTTTGATTGTTTGCACTAGTGGTAGTACTACCAAGTTGGAAGTGATGGTGGCAATGCTTCTGGATTTGATGACCGCTATTTTATTTATATTTAGTGTGCCTGCTATATATGCATGTCAAGCTTTCCATTTTATGGTTATATTGGTTATTGAAATCCAAAGTTTCAGGAGCAACTTTTCGAGTTTGTACAAGCCCATTTTGCATGAAGTTTGTGTTTTTATTCGCTTTGTTCCGAAATCTTCTTGTGAACACTGGAATTACTGATCCCTCGATGATGATGATGTTAATTTATTCTGTCTTTCGAGCCAACGGCCCTGGATTGCAAACTCAAGATACAAATGGTAAATGTGCTTGCCTGTAGACTGTAGCTTTTGTTTGCTTTGCTCTGTTTTCTCCAACTCTGAATACTTGCCTGTAGAGCTTGAGGTTTCCATTTCATGTGTCGGGATGAAGTCCATGGATGTCTTGAGTTATTTGAGATTGGACCATGTGGTTCTGCAAACCCAGCTGTTAGGTTCTGGCATGCATATATTATATTTTGTTAGCAGGGTATGGTTGTGGATTTTGATGGACTAAAATTCTGTCAGTGGATATCACTCAACCATAGCAGGTAGTTGATGTTACTATTTGAAAGAAGAATCCAGCAGTGACTGGGATTTTTCTTTTGTCCCAGTCAAATTGATTTTGTAGTAAAAAAGCAGATAAGTGTTTGAAAATGCAATATTTTCCTGATTTAATGATCTGCTATGCTACTTACCAAAATGCACTTACTTATGGCGCAGAGAGGCATACATGCCTTGCCCAGTTATTTGTTCTTTGAGTGTACTGGAAACTTAAGAGTGTGGGGTTGGAATTCGAGAGCCTAAACTTCAGATATGTGTGTGGGTGTGTGGCTTTGCTCTCTGAGTCTAGTCTCTGTGTATCATCAAAAGGGATGCATGCTTACCAGTGCCACTTCTCTTTCAAGCACTGTTGTTGAAATGAGATTATATGTGTGTGGGTGTGTGGCAACCGTACCTTTGAGGATGTAGTGATTTAGCACAGGGGAATCTTGAAAAAACAATTTGCTTCTAGGACTGTCATTGTCAATAATATGTGTGAACTGTGAAGTGTACCTGCTAGGAACAACATTTTTCTTCTATTTACCAGTAGAGGTTCTATGTTGGTAAAGGCAACTGTAATACAAGGAATTTATATCTTGATCATGGGATGCTGTATCAGGAATTTCTGCAAGTCTGTTCAGTCAGCAGGGCTATCTAGCCTAGTGACTAGCACTATGGTCTTTCTGTTTCGTACAACTGCAATTTCATTTATGTTGTTATAAGTTTGTTGCTGTCAGCATGAGTTAACTTGCTGTCATTTATCGAAATTCAGAATGTGCTGGACTATATGTTCATTGGTACTACTTGTGATGCTGCTGCTGTACTACTTGGGAATTTTGTCAACTTGTGATGCTGCTGCTGTACCCCGAGAGGCCCTTGAGTTTGCCGGAATGTCGATTAACTTCCGTTCTGGCAAATTCGGGTACTCCATATGTCCTATTTTCAGCAAAGGTCATGCTGAAATTTTCCGTGAATTTTAGCATGACTTTGCTAAAAATAGGACATATGGGGTACTTGCGACTAATGCATGGGCCGGGGTATCTTAGTACTTAATTAAGTAGGATCAACTGCCCCTTTATTCTTGCTGCATTAAACCATAGGTGGTAATAGAGCTAAGTGATTAGGCCCAACTTAGAATTCTCCTTCCCTTTTCTTGATAGGGTATATTATTAGAAGATACCCATATATATCAATCAACCTAGGGTGCCTCGGCATCGATAAACCCTAAATGATGAAAACTTAACTTAGCATTTAGGGTGCCTCAGCGTCGACAAACCCTAAATGATAAAACCTTGGCTTTTAGGGTGCCTCGGTGTCGATAAAAACCTAAATCATGAAAGCTTAGGCTTTTAGGGTGCCTCGGCGTCGACAAACCCTAAATGATAAAAGCTTAGCTTTTAGGATGCCTCCGTGTCGACAAACCCTAAATGATGAGACCATGATCTTATTCCTTGACAATAACCAACTTTTTGACCAAACTTTTTTCCTATTTAGAGCGAAACATGGCCCACAACGATGAGGCCGGCGGTTCGGGCAAGGCATTCTGGGAGCTGTCCCAGGAGATGGAGGAAGAACCTCAACGCTATGAGGACGCCGCGGAAGACACCGATCCCGACTACACAACCCCTAGTGGCGTCGGGGATGACACCACTGATGGTGCCGCCGAGGATGCCACCACTGATGATGGCGGCGCACACATAAATGGCAGCCAACCGAAGAGGCAACGGAAGGACCGGCGCCCGAATGTGCTCGGCACCGTCAAGGAGGAATTTACTGAAGTGTCCTCCGAGGGGCATCCAACGGCGCCCAAAGAAATAGTCAAGGGGTACGCGGGACAACTCGGGTGCATTCTCCGGAGCACCGTCTCGATCAACACCGAGAACCTAAGGCATCGTGACCGAGGGAATTTGCGCAACCTCCTCTTCACGAAGCTGCACGAACGATACAAGTTCCCCGGTGACTTCACAAACACACGCCTCTCAGGGAATAAAGTGAACAGTGCCGCCCTCACGAAGATGAGCAAGGCCCTGGCTACTTGGAGAGGCGCGGTGAAGAGCATGATTGAAAAAGGTGATAGTTATGAGAAGATCAAGGAGAAAAATCCTTCGATCAGCGAAGATGACTACCGGGAGTTCAAGATCAAGTGCGAGAGCAACACATCCGAGGAATCAAGTCAGTGGGGGAAAGATATGCGGGACTTGAACTTAGGGGTCCACAAACTCGGTCCCGGCGGTTACAGAGTGGCGGAACCTATATGGGACAAGGAGGACGCGGAGCGTGCCGAGCAAGGCCTACCGCCCCGCTTCGAGAAATACCATGACAAGCAGACCAGGAACTATGCCAGGGCCCGGTACAAGATTGACCCGGTAACCAAGGAGCTTACCACGGATCCGAAGACCAAGGCGCTTGAGCGTGTTCTGGTAAGGAATACACCCCCGCGTAATTAGCTCCATATGGTTGCATTCTAGTTAATGAAGCCAAATTTCTAAATGGTTCACGTTCCTTCCGCAGGACACTGAAAGCAGTAGCGCGGGGTCTTCTCAGAGCTCCCCTTTCGACACCCCTTTAAATAGGGCGTTGAACATAATGAAAAACAAGGATAAGCTCAGTAAGCCATCGTCAGCTCGTCGTGTGGCCGGCAAAGGCTTGTCCACGAAATGGTCGGAATACTATACCGCTGGGCGAAAGGAGAGAAAGACCAGCTCGGAAAGCCATCATCGCGAGGTTCAACAACTCAAGGCACAAGTGGCGCGGATTCCGGAGATGGTCAAAGAGCAAGTGCGAGACCAACTGGGAGCGACGATCACCGCCATTATACCTACCTTGGTTTCTGGGCTGCAGGCGTGGGTGGCGGGCGGCCAACAGGGGCTGCCCCCGATTCCCAGCTTCACGGGCAGCAACTCGCGCAACGCGCCGGCGGAGCCATTGGTGTCTCCGGCGGAGGCGGCATTGGTGTCTCCCGCGGCGGCGCTGGCATTGCAGCTTAATGCACCCGGGTGTGGGAAGAATACGCCGGCTGGCACCTCGGCAGCAAGCGGCCCCTCCGTCAATTGCACGCCCGCCGTTGGCGGTGCCTTGACATTAGCCGAGCTCGACGCCATCACGGTAACTAATTAAGCCTCTCGGCCGATGACTTCATCTCCTTGCCTTTGACTGGGCATCCCTGACGCCCTACATGTTTTCGCAGGGCACCGCCGACGTTCCGTGCACTCTCCTGAACTTCGTGAACGACGAGTTGGTCGATGTCACCAAGGGCAGAATCGTTCAACCGAGCAGTCGCGTGTTCCACGGTAATCCGATGCCACCCACCGTTTATAGGGTTCAACTGGTTCGGGTGCCGCCGGGCTTCGACGACATGTTACCTCTGTATCGACCCCATGGGGCCGACGAAGATGATGTGATGACCCTCAGCGCCTGCATAAGCTGGCCCATGCTTTGGCCGAAGAGCCAGATTCGTTTGGGGGCGGGGGACACCACCCCACAGACAACACCGCCAGTCATGCCGGCGCCAAGCCATGGCAAGACCCCCGCAACGCTACCGGACATGCCGGACATGCATATGGCCCAGGATCCGGACATGCATATGGCACAGGATTCGGACGACAACGACGACGACGGTACATTTACGAACGTCGATAAATACTTCAACGTACATGGGTACGGTGACGAATTCTTGGGGCCTCCTTCTCAAGAACCCAACCCTGCAAAAGACAATCTAGCTGGTACCGCGGAGAAACCCAATTGCAACAGGCATCGTCTGGCGTTCAGTTCTCAGGAGACGCCTCCAGCTGCCGCCTTCACCGAGCCTCAGATAGCTGAGGTGCGAAATATTATCAGCCCCAACACACTCAAGAAGGCGGTCTCTGAGAAGAACTCGATCCCATTACAGCAGAAGAAGAAGGGACGGAAAAGAAAGAGTAACAAGGGTGCGAGCCAGCCGGCACCGAGTACGATCCATGCTCAGGACAGTCCACCTTCACCTAAGGATATCTCGAGGAGGGTGCATGTGGCGGGTAGGCCGATGCTACCGACTAATCTGCTCAATGCTGCAACCGGTGCTATGCGGACTCTGCATGACAGTGTTCTTTCTTTGGAGAAGCGGCATCTCTCCGAGAATGATGTGGCATACCCGGTTTTCATGGCCAAGATGCCAGAGGGCAAGGGCTTTGTGGATAGCGCCATCGGGGGTACGATCGTCCTGCGGTTTGATGACATCTTCGCTATGTTTAACCTTCATCCACTGCACTACACGTTCGTTCGGCTATTTTCGCTGAGTATGGAGATGCGGATCATTAGAGACAAGACCCCGGACATCGTGATAGTCGACCCCTTCTACATGCGTGCCAAGATCTTGGGCAGCGCTGGGGACCGGCAAGTCGCGAGTTCATACCTCAAAGCCGTCATTCTGGCAAACCCAGATAAGGATAACTTCCTCGTGCCTTACTTTCCCGAGTAAGTCATCCCCTCACTGCCCCGTAACATATGATTTCTTAGATTTCGATCATTCTTTTTTTTTTTCTAACATTCCGTGTTTTGTGCAGTGAGACACATTGCACACTCATCCTCTTAAGCCCGAAATATTCCATGGCCACGTATTTCGACTCGGATCGTCAGTCGAAGAAAGACTACACAAATATCAAGAAAGTTCTTGATGATGTTCTCCCCGGCTACGCCAGATCTGGAGGCACCTTCAGCAGGCCAGTTCATAGGTACGGCAAGCACGTGTTCACCCACAATACGACGTTCCCCTGCATCAAGCAGCCGCCTGGCGGTCAGAAGGATGCCTACTACGCCCTCCATCACATGCGGGCGATCGTACGGGACCATAATCACCTTCTGCTACCAAATAATCTCAAAGATTGGGCCGCATGCTTGTCGGCAATCCAGGACGCAGACATCAGACAAGAATTCTTTCGCATCCAGTCGGAGTTTGCGGAAATCATCCATCAAGATGTCCTTCGTACCTCGGGGCAGTTCTACCTCAGATATCAACCGTCCAACAGTGAGATAGAAACAACGCTACAAATGCAGGCTGACAACGCCCGCGATTTCATGACCATCACGACAGACGGCGACTTCATCCACGCTCCGGTCCCTGAGTTGAGTCGAAAGTAGTGATGCTATGTAGTTCTGAAATATCGATTAGCTTCATGTTGTAATTAAACTTTAATGAACTTGTATGTCTCTTTGGTTTGGACAGTCGCTCAACTTATATGTAATCGATGCTATTTATTAGTAGGACCATGAATCGTGCTATTAATGTCTTGCTTTTCTCTTTCGATCCTTTTGTTGCATACTTATATATTGCTTATGTATTGTCTGTGAATTGCTACTAACGTTTTGTTTGGCTAGTGCATAGAGATGCCGTCGTATGTCGTGTACAAGGGTAAGGTTCCCGGAGTCTACCACGACTGGGAGGAGTGCCGGAGACAGGTTCACCATTTCAGCGGTAATAGTTACAAAGGGTACACCACTAGGGCGGAGGCAGAAGCTAGATACCCGCGCTATCTAGCGGGAGAGAGGAGGGAGCGGAGGAGGAACCGGATGAAGACCAGTTTCATCGCGATGATGCTCATCGTGATGACCGTAGCTCTCTTCTATGTGATGGTAGTTTAGATGATCGATATCGACTTGTAATGTGAAGACAAACTCACTACTCGCGGTCTCGAGACTTCTAATGTTCTAACTTTGTTCGATATTTTGAATTCGGAGACTAGCTAATATGATGAATTGTATTCGGAGACTAATCTTCTATTGTATTCGATGAATCTGTTGTTGATATGTTTTGCTGTCTATATTCTGTGCAGTAATATATTTTGTAACCTGTGCAACCATCAGAAAAGAAAAAAAAAATTCCTAATATTCATACTAGTGGCGCACCATACAGCACATTAGTGGCGCACTGCTATAAAAAATACTAGTGGCGCATTATCTGTTAGTGCGCCATTAGTAACCCAGAGGACAAGGTAAATATGCCCCCCTGGGAGGCATGCTAATGGCGCACCAGGGGACATACTAATGGCGCACTGCCTGGTGCGCCACTACTGTCTGGTATACTAATGGCGCACCAGGGGTGCGCCATTAGTATTAGTTACTAATGGCGTGATGATAGTGGCGCACCTGTAGTGGGCCATTAATGGCCAAAACAGGTGCGCTACTAACAGGCCTTTTCCTAGTAGTGTTCCCAGTGACAGTAGGGGCAGCAAGGCACGTATTGTATTGTTGCCATCGAGGATAACAAGATGGGGTTTATATCATATTGCATGAGTTTATCCCTCTACATCATGTCATCTTACTTAAAGCGTTACTCTGTTCTTATGAACTTAACACTCTAGATGCATGCTGGATAGCGATCGGAGTCGGTCTACTTGTCTCAGACGTGATGCCTATATACATGATCATACGTAGATATTCTCATAACTATGCTCAATTCTGTCAATTGCTCAACAGTAATTTGTTCACCCACCGTAATACTTATGCTCTTGAGAGAAGCCACTAGTGAAACCTATGGCCCCCGGGTCTATCTTCCATCATATTAATCTTCCAACACTTAGCTATTTTTATTGCCTTTTATTTTACTTTGCATCTTTATCATAAAAATACCAAAAATATTATCTTATCATATCTATCAGATCTCACTCTCGTAAGTGACCGTGAAGGGATTGACAACCCCTTTATTGCGTTGGTTGCGAGGATTTATTTGTTTGTGTAGGTGCAAGGGACTCGTGCTTGGCCTCCTACTGGATTGATACCTTGGTTCTCAAAAACTGAGGGAAATACGTACGTTGCTTTACTGCATCACCCTTTCCTCTTCAAGGGAAAACCAACGCAGTGCTCAAGAGGTAGCAAGAAGGATTTCTGGCGCCGTTGCCGGGGAGTCTACGCAAAAGTCAACATACCAAGTACCCATCACAAACCCTTATCTCCCGCATTACATTATTTGCCATTTGCCTCTCGTTTTCCTCTCCCCCACTTCACCCTTGCCATTTTATTCGCCCTCTCTTTTCTGTTCGCTTTTTTCTCGCTTGCTTCTTGTTTGCTCGTGTGTTGGATTGCTTGCTTGTCACGATGGCTCAAGATAATACTAAGTTGTGTGACTTTACCAATACCAACAATAATGATTTTCTTAGCACTCCGATTGCTCCTCTTACCGATACTGAATCTTGTAAAATCAATGCTACTTTGTTGAATCTTGTCATGAAAGATCAATTCGCTGGCCTTCCTAGTGAAGATGCCGCTACCCATCTAAATAGCTTCGTTGATTTGTGTGATATGCAAAAGAAGAAAGATGTGGATAATGATATTGTTAAATTGAAGCTATTTCCTTTTTCTCTTAGAGATCGTGCTAAAGCTTGGTTTTCATCTTTGCCTAAAAATAGTATTGATTCTTGGAATAAGTGCAAAGATGCGTTTATCTCTAAGTATTTTCCTCTCGCTAAGATCATATCTCTTAGAAACGGTATTATGAATTTTAAGCAACTTGATCATGAACATGTTGCACAAGCTTGGGAGAGGATGAAATTAATGATACATAATCACGTGGCAGTCATGAGACTTTAGGTTCTGGAACTTTTTCTCTGCCATGTTTATTATTCCCTTTATATTCGACGAGAAGCCAGACGGTACCTTAATACTGAGCAGGCATTCAAAGAAGATTTCCTTCTCTTCTTTGGTAAGAGCGTAGCTGGCATGACCCTAATGTATGCCGTCTTTTCCGTGCATACGTTGCTGGTCCTCCCGTGCCTCAGGTGTATCTTTTGTCTTCCCATACACGCCCAAGAAGCCAAGCAGGGTCACGCAAAGATTCTTCGTCACATGCATCACGTTGATTGTGGAGCGGACCTCTAGGTCTTTCCAATAGGGCAGGTCCCAAAATATAGATTTCTTCTTCCACATGGGTGCGCGTCCTTCAGCGTCATTCGGAACAGGTTGTCCGCCAGGACCCTTTCCAAAGACTACCTTCAAATCCTTGACCATATCATGTACATCAGCACCATTACAGTGGCGAGGCTTCATCCGGTGATCCTCCTCACCTTTGAAATGCTTGCCTTTCTTTCTTACGGGATGCCTGCTCGGAAGAAATCGACGATGTCCCAGGTACACATTCTTCCTACAATTGTCCAAATATATACTGTCGGTATCATCCAAACAGTGCGTGCTTGCACGGTATCCCTTGTTTATCTGTCCTGAAAGGTTACTGAGAGCAGGCCAATCATTGATGGTCACGAACAGCAACGCCTTTAGGTCAAATTCTTCCCCCATGTGTTCATCCCACGCACGTACACCTGTTCCATTCCACAGCTGTAAGAGTTCTTCAACTAATGGCCTTAGGTACACATCAATGTCGTTGCCGGGTTGCTTAGGGCCTTGGATGAGCACTGGCATCATAATGAACTTTCGCTTCATTCACAACCAAGGAGGAAGGTTATACAAACATAGAGTCACAGTCCAGGTGCTATGGTTGCTGCTCTGCTCCCCAAAAGGATTAATGCCATCTGCGCTTAGACCAAACCATACATTCCTTGCGTCATCTGCAAACTCCTTCCCGTACTTCTCTCGATTTTTCTCCACTGCGACCCGTCAGTGGGTACTCTCAACTTTCCGTCTTTCTTACGGTCTTCTCTGTGCCATCGCATCCCCTTGGCATGCTCTTTGTTTTGGAACAAACGTTTCAACCGTGGTATTATAGGAGCATACCACATCACCTTGGCAGGAATCTGCTTCCTGGGGCGCTCGCCCTAGACATCACCAGGGTCATCGCGGCTGATCTTATAGCGCAATGCACTGCATAGTGGGCAAGCGTTCAAATCCTCATACTCACCGCGGTAGAGGATGCAGTCATTAGGGCATGCATGTATCTTCTGCACGTCTAACCCTAGAGGGCAGACAACCTTCTTTGCTTCGTACGTACTCTCGGGCAATTCTTTGTCCTTTGGAAGCATATTCTTTATCATTACCAGCAACTTTCCAAATCCCTTGTCAGATACACCATTCTCTGCCTTCCATTGCAGCAATTCCAGTCTGGTGCCCAACTTTTTCTTATCAGCTTCGCAATTCGGGTACAACAATTTCTTGTGATCCTCTAACATGCACTGCAACTTCTTCTTATCCAAATCACTTGCGCAGTTTCTCTTTGCATCGGCAATGGCCCGACCTAGATCATCAGCGGGCTCATCTGATGCCTCTTCTTCAGCTTATTCCCGCATTGCCGGCTCAGCTTCTTCCCCCATTGTTGTATCATCGTATTCAGGGAACCCATGGCCAGGATAGCTGTCATCATCCTCTTCTTCTTCATTGTCTTCCATCATAACCCCTCTTTCTCCGTGCTTGGTCCAAACATTATAGTGGGGCATGAAACCGGACTTAAACTGGTGGACATGAATGGTTCTTGACGTAGAGTAATTGTGATCATTCTTACAGACAGGACATGGACAAGGCATAAAACCATCTGCCCGCTTGTTTGCCTCAGCCGCAAGAAGAAAAGTTTGCATGCCATTAATGAACTCGGGAGAGCATCGGTCATCGTACATCCATTGTCGGCTCATCTTCATTACACAACACCGAAAAGACCAAATTAATACAAGTTCATACAACACTTAAATGCAACAAACAAATAACTCTCTAACTAAAGCATTTAAATGCAACAACAAATGCGATCAAGATCGCAACTAAGGTAACAATTGATCCAACAGCATAATGATACCAAGCCTCACTATCAATGGCATATTTTCTAATCTTTCTAATCTTCAAGCGCATTTTCTCCATCTTGATCTTGTGATCATCGACGACATCGGCAACATGCAACTCCAATTCCATCTTCCCCCCTCAATTCTTTTCAATTTTTCTTTCAAATACTCGTTTTCTCTTTCAACTAAATTTAACCTCTCGACAATAGGGTCGGTTGGAATTTTCGGTTCACAAACCTCCTAGATAAAAATATCTATGTCAACTTGATGGGCATAATAATTTGTCATAAACACGAAATGCAACAACTAGTTTTAAAAGAGAATATACCACATCCGAATCATAACAAGGATGAGGGCCGACGGGGATGGATATCAAAACCATGGCACTATGTATAACAAACAACGTACTGGTAAGATAATTATACGAGTAACTATATATCCAAATCACACAAACATCAATTTGGTAATGTAAAACATTCATGAACAAGAGGCTCACCACAAGGTGGTGCCGGCGACGGGACGGTGCGGGCGATCGACGGTGGTTACGACGGAGATTTAGAAGGCACTAAGTAAACCACACCTACATATGCAAACTAAGTGTTATTTTGGACCTCAAATTGCATATAAATCAAATACTAGCACATATATTTCCTCCCAAATTACTAAACTCATAAATTAATCACTATACAAAGCATTGCAAGAGCTAATCTAGCAATGAGAGATGAAAGGACAAAGTTGCTAACCTTTGTGATCATTTGAATGGATGGGGGCCTTCAAATCTTGACAAATTTTGGGCAAAATGTGTGATGAGCTCAAGAGGAAGAGGGGAAGAACAGAGAGGAGAGGGGAAAGGGGAAGAACAGAGCGAGCTCGGGTGGACGAAGGGTTTATGTACGACGACCTTTAGCACCGGTTCATGCCACGCACGAACCGGTACTAAAGGTGCTGGAGGGGCCCCGGACTGACAACATCCTGCCACCACTCACTTTAGCACCGATCCGTGGCATGAACCGGTGCTAAAGGTTCGCCACGAACCGGTACTAATGAGAGCGGCCGCCTAGCCGTTGGAACCGGCACTAATGCACACATTAGTGCCGGCTCAAAATCAAACCGACACTAATGTGCTTGACATTTGACCCTTTTTCTACTAGTGCATAGCATTAAAGTATCAAGTCCTCTTTACTCCCATACGCAAACAACCCTCTTACTCGGGTTTAAACTTCTGTCACTCTAGCAACCTACCATAAGCGAATCATGAACATATTGCAAACCCTACAACGGGGATCCCTCACGCTTGCGCGACAGGGAGAGCACCATAGGACAACACCAATAATAAAACATACAACTCAAACCAATCACGACCATCAATCAACCCATAGGACAAAATGGATCTACTCAAACATCATAGGATAGCCATACATCATTGGGATATAATATATAGCGTTGAGCACCATGTTTAAGTAGAGATTACAGCGGGTAAAAGAGAGGTTACACCGCTGCATAGAGGGGGAGAGAGTTGGTGATTGATACGTCTCCAACGTATCTACTTTTCCTAACGCTTTTCCTCTTGTTTTGGACTCTAATTTGCATGATTTGAATGAAACTAACCCCAGACTGACACTGTTTTCAGCAGAACTACCATGGTATTGCTTTGTGCAGAAATAAAAGTTCTCGGAATGGAACGAAACTTTGCGAGGATTTTTTACACAATAAAAGAGAATTTCTAGAGCCAAGAACCACAGGAGGGGGCACCTGGGTGGGCACAACCCACCAGGGCGCCCCCTCCTCCAGGCGCGCCCAGGTGGGTTGTCCCCACCTAGTGGCCCCGCAGACCCTGAAACCGACGCTATAAAATCCTATTTTCGGAGAAAAAATAAGCGAGAAAGAATTATCGTGTTCCATGAGACGGAGCCGCCGTCATCTCCCGTTCAATGGGAAGCCAGATCTGGAGTCCGTTTGGGGCTCCGGAGAGGGGGGGTCTTCGTTCTTCGTCATCACCAACCCTTCTCCATCGCCAATTCCATGATGCTCCCCACCGGGAGTGAGTAATTCCTTCGTAGGCTCGCTGGTCGGTGAGGAGTTGGATGAGATTCATCATGTAATCGAGTTAGTTTTGTTAGGGCTTGATCCCGCTAGTATCCATTATGTTCTGAGATTGATGTTGCTATTACTTTGCCATGCTTAATGCTTGTCACTTTGGGCCTGGGTGCCATGATTTTAGATCTAAACCGTTTAAGTTATCACCACTATATCTATGTTCTAGATCTGATCTTGCAAGTTATAGTCACCTACTACGTGTTATGATCCGGCAACCCCAGAGTGACAATAGTCGGGACCACTCCCGGTGATGACCGTAGTTTGAGGAGTTCATGTATTCACCGTGTGTTAATGCTTTGTTCCGGCTCTCTATTAAAAGGAGGCCTTAATATCCCTTAGTTTCCAATTGGACCCCGCTACCACGGGAGGGTAGGACAAAACATGTCATGCAAGTTCTTTCCATAAGCACGTATGACTATTTACGAAATAGATGCCTACATTATATTTGTGAACTGGAGCTACTACTGCTACTGTTACTGTTACTACTGCACTTGTTACTACTGCACTTGTTACTACTGCACTTGTTACTACTACTGCCTAGGTTATGACTGTCTCATGATGAATATAATTCAACAAATCACTGATCCAATGCCTACGAATTTATCTTATATTGTTTCTGATAAGCTACTACTGCTACTGTTACTACTGCACTTGTTACAAAACTACTGCTATCACTGTTACCATTACTATTACTGCTGTCACTATTATCAAAACTATTGCACTACTTTGCTACTGATCACTTTGCTGCAGATAATTAATCTCTAGGTGTGGTTGAATTGACAACTCAACTGCTAATACTTACAAATATTCTTTGGCTCCCCTTGTATCGAATCTACAAATTTGGGTTGAATACTCTTCCCTCGAAAACTGTTGCGATCCCTATACTTGTGGGTTATCAGTGATGACGGCGGCGAAGTTGTTGGTGTAGATCCCGGTCACGATAATGGCCCGGGCGGCGTTCTGGCGCCACCGGGAGAGAGGGGGAGAGAGCCCTCGTCCTTCTTCTTCTTCCTTGACCTTCCCCCTAGATGGGAAGAGGGTTTCCCTCTGGTCCTTGGCCTCCATGGCGGCAGAGGGGCGAGAGCCCCTTTGAGATTGGATCTCTCACTCTCTGTTTCCTTCTGTTTCTGCGTTCCTCTTTTCTGGCCTTTCACCGTTCCTTAAATTCCCGGAGATCCGTAACTCCGATTGGGCTGAAATTTTAACACGATTTTTATCCGGACATTATAATTCTTGCGGCGAAAGAAGGGCACCAACCGCCTTATGGGGTGGCCGAAAGCCTTCCAGGTGCGCCCCTAGGGCTTGTGGGCCCCTCGGGCATTGTTCGCGTTGATTCCAATTCCTAAAAATCACATATATTCCACAAAAATCTCCGTAAGTTTTTATCACGTTTGGTATGGATATTCTGCGAAACAAAAAACATGCAACAAACAGGAATTGGCATTGGGCACTGGATCAATATGTTAGTCCCAAAAATAGTATAAAATGTTGCCAAAAGTATATGAAAGTTGTAGAATATTGGCATGAAACAATAAAAAATTATAGATATGACGGAGACCTATCAGCATCACCAAGCTTAATTCCTACTCGTCCTCGAGTAGGTAAATAATAAAAAAGAGAATTTTTGATGTGGAATGCTACCTAGAATAATCTTGATCATATAATCTAATCATGGCATGAATATTAAGACATGAGTGATTCAAAGCAATAGTCTATCATTTGACATAAAGACAATAATACTTCAAGCATACTAATGAAGCAATCATGTCTTCTCAAAATAACATGGCCAAAGAAAGTTGTCCCTACAAAATCATATGGTCTGGCTATGCTCCATCTTCATCACACAAAGTATTTCATCATGCACAACCCCGGTGACAAGCCAAGCAATTGTTTCATACTTTTAATGTTCTCAAGCCTTTTCAACTTTCACGCAATACATGAGCGTGAGCCATGGATATAGCACTATAGGCGGAATAGAATATGGTGGTTGTGAGGAGAATACTAAAAGGGAGAAAGTCTCACATCAACTAGGCAAATTAATGGGCTATGGAGATGCCCATCAATCGATATAGATGCAAGTGAGTAGGGATTGCCATGCAACGGATGCACTAGAGCTATAAGTGTATGAAAGCTCAAAAGAAAACTAGTGGGTGTGCATCCAACTTTCTTGCTCACGAAGACCTAGGCTAAATTGAGGAAGCCCATCATTGGAATATACAAGCCAAGTTCTATAATGAAAAATTCCCACTAGTATATGAAAGTGACAACATTAGGAGACTCTCTATATGAAAACATGGTGCTACTCTGAAGCACAAGTGTGGTAAAGGATAGTCGCATTGCCCCTTCTCTCTTTTTCTCTCATCATTTTTTTTATTTCCTCTCTTTTTTTGGCTCTTTGGCCTCTTTTTGTATTTGGACTTCTTTGGCCTCTTTTTTTAATGTTCGGAGACTCATCCCAACTTGTGAGGGAACCATAGCTTCCATCATCTTTTCCTCACATGGGACAATGCTCTAATGATGATCATCACACTTTTATTTACTTACAACTCAAGAATTACAACTCGATACTAAAATAAAGATATCACTCTATATGAATGCCTCTGGCGGTGTACCGAGATGTGCAATGATCTAGCATAGCAATGACATCAAAAAACGGACAAGCCATAAAAACATCATGCTTGCTATCTTACGATCGTGCAAAGCAATATGACAATGGTGATACGTGTCATAATAAACGGAACAGTGGAAGTTGCACGACAAATACATCTCGGAATAGCTATGCAAATGCCACAATAGGTAGGTATGGTGGCTGTTTTGAGGGAAGGTATATGGTGGGTTTAATGCACCGGCGAAAGTTGCGCGGTACTAGAGAGGCTAGCAAAGGTGGAAGGGTGAGAGTGCGTATAATCCATGGACTCAACATTAGTCATAAAGAACTCACATAATTATTGGAAAAATGTATTAGCTATCGAAACAAAGTACTACACGCATGCCCCTAGGGGGTAGATTGGTAGGAAAAGACCATCGCTCGTCCCTGGCCGCCACTCATAAGGAAGACAATCAAAAAATAAATCATGCTCCGACTTCATCACATAATGGTTCACCATACGTGCATGCTTCGGGAATCACAAATCTTAACACAAGTATTTCTACCAATCCACAGTTACTCACTAGCATGACTCTAATAACACCATCTTTATATCGCCAAACTATTGCAAGGAATCAAACATATCATATTCAGTGATCTACAAGTTTTATGTAGGATTTGATGACTAGCCATGTGAATGACCAATTCCTGTCAACTCTCTAAATAGATATAAGTGAAGCATGAGAGTTTAATTCTTTCTAAAAAATGTATGCCCACGCTCTAACAAATATAAGTGAAGCAAAAGAGCATTCTACAAATGGCAGTTTTCTATGTGTAGAGAAACAGGCAATCCAAACTTCAAATGATATACGTGAAGCACATGAAGCATTCTATAAAGCCATACTCAAAAGATATAAGCGAAGCATATGAAGCATTCTATGAATCAACCAAGAACTATCTCATACCAGCATGGTGCATTATTAAAAGAAAAAGAAAAAACACACGACGCTCCAAGATTTACGCATATCATGTGACGAATAAAAATATAGCTCCAAGTAAAATTACCGATGATTGTTAGAAGAAAGAGGGGATGCCTTCCGGGGCATCCCCAAGCTTAGTTGCTTGGGAGTCCTTGAATATTACATTGGGATGCCTATGGCATCCCCAAGCTTAGGTTCTTGCCACTCCTTATTCCTTCATCCATCGTGATCTCACTCAAAACTTGAAAATTTCAATCACACAAAACTTAAGAAAACCCTCGTGAGATCTGATAGTATAATAAAACAAATCACCACTTCAAGTACTGTTACAAACCCATTCATATTTTATTTTTGCATTGTAACTACTGTATTATAACTTCTCTATGGCTTATACCATCGATACAATCGGTAGTTTTATCAAAACAAGCAAAACAATGCACCAAAAACAGAATCTGTCTTAAACATGACAGTCTGTAGTAATCTGAACATTCACCATACTTCTGTAACTCCAAACATTCTGAAAAATTAGGACAACATAAAAAAATTGTATAGAGATAGTGTGTAAAAATTTCAGAAACATTTGACGTTCCAGTAAAAAAATGAAAAATCACACACTACAACCAATGTTTCTGTTTTTGCACTGCACACACCAAACAAGCAATCTAAACATCCTAAAGGTAAATCTTGGCACATTATTTTTATAATACAATGGATTTGTACAAGGGGATAATTATTTTTGTTGAAAAGTTTTTGTAATTCAAGATTTGCAAAGTTTCCATGGGCATGAACAAAGTTCAAGGAGCTCCCCCACTTCAACGGTGCTCGTCTTTCTTACTTTCACTCTTCTTTTTGAATAGTTTTAGGTTCCCCACTATATTTTTTGTTTTTAAACTTTTTAAAAGCACTCAACTGAATAAAATGACTCTCTAAAACTTCTGTATTGTCTCCCTGGCAGCGCTTTCTTTAAAGCCTTTAAGCTAGGCATATAGTGCTCAAGTAATGGATCCACCTGGATCCCAAGGTATATCAAAGCCAATTTTAATTAATAATGATTTGTAATTTAGTAGTGAGCACAAAGCAATTTATATCATGCAATGACGAATTCTAACTCTCTTTCTATGCATCGGCATGTCATAAAAGAACAATTCATGCACATCAAGTAAAGGCCAATACATAGCATAAACAGTTTCTTGCAATTTTATCGTATTGGAAACATAGAGAGGTGGAGATGTAGTTCCTCTCTCATAATAATTGCAAGTAGGAGCAGAAAGCACATGCATATTATATCTATCAAAATCATCATGTGTTGCGGTAAAATGCAACCCATCAATATAATCCTGAATAAGCACAAACTTCTTCGGTATAGTGTAGTTGGGAGAATTCAAAAAGATAATAGGACTATCATGCGTGGGTGCAATAGCAACAATTTCATTCTTAACATAATGAACTATAGAAAGTTCATCTCCATAAGAGTAATTCATATTGGCATCATGGCCACAAGCATAACAAGCATCAAGTTCATCAAAAAGGGATATTTCAAATGAATCCAAGGGATCATAGCAATCATCATAACATTCATCCTTCGGTAAGCACGAAGGGAAATTAAGCAATGTATGGATAAAGAGTTACTCTCATTAGAAGGTAGGCACAGCCGGGTGATTAATCCGCTCTTCCTCCTTTTGTTCTTCGCTCTCCTCCTCATCTTTTTCATCTAATGAGCTCACAGTGTCATGAATTTCTTCTTCCATAGATTCCTGCAAAATATTAGTTTATTCTTGGACAGCGGAGACTTTCTCAATAAACTCATCAATATCGGCATTATATTCATAATTCTCATAGCAATATTTAAGTATAGCATTATTTTCAGGTCTGTAAACAGCATCATCAAGATTTTCACACTTTTCAAATAAAGATTCAATTTCATAAGCACCCTTAAAAGCAATGAATTCTTCTATTCGTTCCACATCATAGTAATCATATATACCATTAGCATAAGAAGCCAAGGTTTCATTATCATTAAATTTACATGAAAATAGAAGGTGTGGAGCCTTCATCCTAGAGCAACAAGTATAATCATATCTCAAGCATAAATTCCGGGCATACCAATCCAACATATGAATTTGATCCCATAAGAGTTTCCCTCTTTGAGTCAAGGGATAATCCCTAAAGTATTCACGTTGATCCAACGTGTCTCCCATTATCAAGTTGAATGGGGTTTTCTCAGGATTATCAAAGTAGTGTTCAATATTTTCCACATAACGAGCATCGAGGGTTTTGGGAGGTTCCCCATCTCCATGAGTAGCAAGTACACCTATTTTTTTGGTATTTTGTGTTCCATATCCATAACTAAAGAGAGAGAACAACTTAGAACAACAAATAAAATCTACTTAGTGATAAAGAAAACAAGCACACACGAGAATATTCACCCCACGCTATTGCTCCCCGCCAACGACGCTAGAAAAAGGTCTTGATAACTGATACGTCCATTTTGCGTCATGTTTTCTTACTGTTATTTATAATGTTTTTATCCATAATAACGCTTTTTGGAGTAATTCTAATGCCTTTTCCCTCATAATTTGCAAGGTACACACCAAGAGGGAGAATTCTGGCAGCTGGAAATCTGGACCTGAAAAAGCTACATCAGGCCACCTATTCTGCACAACTCCAAATGAGCTGAAACTTCACGAAGAATTTTTATGGAATATATAAGAAATATTGGAGCCAATAACTACCAGAGGGGGCCCACCAGGTAGGCACAACCCACCTGGGCGCGCCAGGCCCCCCAGGCGCGCCCTGGTGGGTTGTGGCCTCCTCGGCCCACCTCTGGTGCCCATCTTCTGGTATATAAGTCTTTTTTACCTAGAAAAAAATGAAGCGAAGACTTTCGGGGTGGAGAGCCGCCGTCTCGAGGCGGAACTTGGGCAGGAGCACTTTTGCCCTCCGGCGGAGCGATTCTGCCAGGGGAACTTCCCTCCCGGAGGGGGAAATCGTCGTCATCATCATCACCAACAACTCTCCCTTCTTGGGGAGGGCAATCTCCATCAACATCTTCACCAACACCATCTCATCTGAAACCCTAGTTCATCTCTTGTATTCAATCTTGTTACATGAACTATAGATTGGTGCTAGGGGGTGACTAGTAGTGTTGATTACATCTTGTAGTTGATTACTGTATGGTTTATTTGGTGGAAGATTATATGTTCAGATCCATGATGCTATCTAATACTCCTCTGATGATGAGCATGTTTATTATTTGTGAGTAGTTACTTTTGTTCTTGAGGTCACGGGAGAAATCATGTTGCAAGTAATCATGTGAACTTGGTATGTGTTTGATATTTTGATAGTATGTATGTTGTGATTCCCTTAGTGGTGTCATGTGAACGTCGACTACATGACACTTCACCATATTTGGGCCTAAGGGAATGCATTGTGGAGTAGTAAATAGATGGTGGGTTGCGAGAGTGACAGAAGCTTAAACCCCAGTTTATGCACTATTCCGTAAGGGACCGATTGGATCCTAGAGTTTAATGCTATGGTTAGAATTTATTCTTAATACTTTTCTCATAGTTGCGGATGCTTGCGGGAGGGTTAATCATAAGTAGGAGGTTTGTTCAAGTAAGAACATCACCTAAGCACCAGTCCACCCACATATCAAATTATCAAAGTAGCGAACACAGATCAAACTAACATGATGAAAGTGACTAGATGAAATTCCCGTGTACCCTCAAGAACGCTTTGCTTATCATAAGAGACCGTTTTGGCCTGTCCTTTGCCTCAAAAGGATTGGGCTACCTTGCTGCATACTTATTGATACTATCGTTACTTGCTCGTTACAAATTATCTTGCTACCAAACTACTCTCTACTTACCATTTCAGCACTTGCAGACATTACCTTACTGAAAACTACTTGCCATTTCCTTCTGCTCCTCGTTGGGTTTGACACTCTTACTTATCGAAAAGAGCTACAATTGATCCCCTATACTTGTGGGTCATCAAGGCTATTTTCTGGCGCCGTTGCCGGGGAGTGAAGCACTTTTGGTAAGTGGAATTCGGTAAGGAAACATTTATATAGTGTGCTGAAATTTATTGTCACTTGCTACTATGGAAAACAATCCTTTGAGGGGTTTGTTCGGGGTATCTTCACCTCGTCTGGAACCACAATTAATTGCCCCTCAACCTACTGCACCTACTGAAAATATTGAATATGAAATTCCTTCGGGTATGATAGAACAACTGCTACCTAATCCCTATGCAGGAGATGGAACCAAACATCCTGATATGCACTTGATATATGTAGAACAAATTTGTGGATTGTTCAAGCTTGCAGGTTTACCTGGAGATGAGGTGATGAAAAATGTTTTCCCTTAATCTTTGAAGGGAAAAGCATTGGCATGGTATAGGCTATGCGATGATATTGGATCATGGAATTGGAATCGTTTAAAATTGGAGTTCCACCAAAAAATTTATCCTATGCATCTAGTTCATCGTGATCGGAATTATATATATAATTTTTGGCCTCGTGAAGGATAAAGTATCGCTCTAGCTTGGGGAGGCTTAATTCATTGTTATATTCATGCCCCAATCATGAGCTCTCAAGAGAAATTTTTATTCAGAATTTTTATGCTCGGTTTTCTCGTAATGATCAAAACATGCTGGATACTTCTTGTGCTGGTTCTTTTATGAAGAAAACTATTGAATTCTGGTGGGTTCTTTTGGAAAGAATTAAACGCAACTCTGAAGAATGGGAACTCGACAAAGGTAAAGAGTCAGGTATAAAGCTTAAGTATGATTGTGTTAATTCTTTTATGGATACCGATGCTTTTCAAAAGTTTAGCACTAAATATGGACTTGACTCTGAGATAGTAGCCTCCTTTTGTGAATTGTTTGATACTCATGTTGAACTCCCTAAAGAGAAGTGGTTTAAATATCACCCACCTATTAAAGATGAAATTAAAAACCCAGTACCAGTTAAAGAAGAAACTATACTCTATAATGTTTATCCAGTTGTTCCTACTGCTTATATTGAGAAACCTGCTACCTCTTGAGCATGCGTTGGTTTTTCCCTTGAAGAGGAAAGGGTGATGCAGCAAAGTAGCGTAAATATTTCCCTCAGTTTTTGAGAACCAAGGTATCAATCCAGTAGGAGGCCACACGCAAGTCGCGTCGTACCTACACAAACAAATAAGAACCTTGCAACCAACGCGATAAAGGGGTTGTCAATCCCTTCACGGCCACTTGCAAAAGTGAGATCTGATAGAGATCATAAGATACTATTTTTGGTATTTTTATGATAAAGACTAAAAGTAAAGATTGCAAAGTAAAAATAGATTGGAAACTTATATGATGGAAAATACACCCGGGGGCCATAGGTTTCACTAGTGGCTTCTCTCAAGATAGCATAAGTATTATGGTAGGTGAACAAATTACTGTCGAGCAATTGATAGAATAGTGCATAGTTATGAGAATATCTAGGCATGATCATGTATATAGGCATCACGCCCGCAACAAGTAGACCGACTCCTGCCTGCATCTACTACTATTACTCCACATCGACCGCTATCCAGCATGCATCTAGAGTATTAAGTTCATAAGAACAGAGTAACACATTAGGCAAGATGACATGATGTAGAGGGATAAACTCAAGCAATATGATATAAACCCCATCTTTTTATCCTCGATGCCAACAATACAATACGTGTCGTTTCCCCTTCTGTCACTAGGATCGAGCAACGCAAGATTGAAACCAAAGCTAAGCACTTCTCCCATTGCAAGAAAGATCAATCTAGTAGGCCAAACCAAACTGATAATTCGAAAAGACTTGCAAAGATAACAAATCATACACAAAAGAATTCAGAGGAGATTCAAATATTGTTCATAGATAATCTTGATCATAAACCCACAATTCATCGGATCTCGACAAACACACCACAAAAAGAGTTACATCGAATAGATCTCCAAGAAGATCAAGGGGAACTTTGTATTGAGATCCAAAGAGAGAGAAGAAGCCATCTAGCTAATAACTATGGACCCGAAGGTCTATGGTAAACTACTCACACATCATCGGAGAGGCTATGGTGTTGATGTAGAAGCCCTCCGTGATCGATTCCCCCTCCGGCGGAGCGCCGGAAAAGTCCCCAAGATGGGATCTCACGGGTACAGAAGGTTGCAGCAGTGGAAATAGGTTTCTTAGTGCTCCTGGATGTTTTCAGGGTACGTGTGTATATATAGGAGGAAGAAGTAGGTCGGTGGAGCTACAAGGGGCCCACGAGGGTGGGGGCGCAACCAGGGGGGCAGGCGAGCCTCCCTGCCTCGTGGCTTCCTCGTTCGTTTCTTGACGTCCACTCCAAGTCCTCTGGATCAAGTTTGTTCCAAAAATCACACTCCCGAAGGTTTCATTTCGTTTGATATTCCTTTTCTGCGAAACACTGAAATAGGCAAAAGAAACAACAATTTGCACTGGGCCACTGGTTATTGGGCTAGTTCCAAAAATAATATAAAAGTGTATAATAAAGCCCATTAAACATCCAAAACAGATAATATAATAGCATGGAACAATCAAAAATTATAGATATGTTGGAGACGTATCAAGCATCCCCAAGCTTAATTCCTGCTCGTCCTCGAGTAGGTAAATGATAAAAACAGAATTTTTGATGTGGAATGCTACCTAGCATATTCTTCAATGTAATTTTCTTTATTGTGGCATGAATGTTCAGATCCGAAAGATTCAAGATAAAAGTTTAATATTGACATAAAAATAATAATACTTCAAGCATACTAACTAGGCAATTATGTCTTCTCAAAATAACATGGCCAAAGAAAGTTCATCCCTACAAAATCATATAGTTTGGTCATACTCCATTTTCGTCAGACAAGAATGCTCTCATCATGCACAACCCCGATGACAAGCCAAGCAATTGTTTCATACTTTAGAAATCTCAAAATTTTTCAACTTTCACGCAATACATGAGCGTGAGCCATGGACATAGCACTATGGGTGGAATAGATTATAATGATGGGGGTTGTGTGGAGAAGACAAAAAAGGAGAAAGTCTTACATTGACGCAGCTAATCAACGGGCTAGGGAGATGCCCATCAATTGATGTAAATGCAAGGAGTAGGGATTGCCATGCAACGGATGCACTAGAGCTATAAATGTATGAAAGCTCAACAAAAGAAACTAAGTGGGTGTGCATCCAACTTGCTTGCTCACAAAGACCTAGGTCATTTGAGGAAGCCCATTGTTGGAATATACAAGCCAAGTTCCATAATGAAAAATTCCCACTAGTATATGAAAATGACAAAACAAGAGACTCTCTATCATAAAGATCATGGTGCTACTTTGAAGCACAAGTGTGGAAAAAGGATAGTAGCATTGTCCCTTTTTATTTCTCCTTTTCTCTTTTTTTTGGGCCTCCCTTTTTTTATTTGGCCTTTCTCTTTTTTCTTATTTGGGACAATGCTCTATAAATGATGATCATCACACTTCTATTTACTTACAACTCAAGGATTACAACTCGATACTAGAACAAAATATGACTCTATATGAATGCCTCCGGCGGTGTACCGGGATGGGCAATGAATCAAGAGTGGCATGTATGAAATAATATGCATGGTGGCTTTGCCACAAATACTATGTCAACTACATGATCATGCAAAGCAATATGACAATGATGAAGCGTGTCATAATAAATGGAACGGTGGAAAGTTGCATGGCAATATATCTCGGAATGGCTATGGAAATGCCATAATAGGTAGGTATGGTGGCTGTTTTGAGGAAGATATAAGGAGGTTTATGTGTGATAGAGCGTATCGTATCACGGGGTTTGGATGCACCGGCGAAGTTTGCACCAACTCTCAAGGTGAGAAAGGGCAATGCACGGTACCGAAGAGGCTAGCAATGATGGAAGGTTGAGCGTGCGTATAATCCATGGACTCAACATTAGTCATAAAGAACTCACATACTTATTGCAAAAATCTACAAGTCATCAAAAACCAAGCACTACACACATGCTCCTAGGGGGATAGATTGGTAGGAAAAGACCATCGCTCATCCCTGACCGCCAATTCATAAGGACGACAATCAAAGAACACCTCATGTTTCAAATTTGTTACACAACGTTTACCATACGTGCATGCTACGGGACTTGCAAAATTCAACACAAGTATTTCTCAAATTCACAACTAGTCAACTAGCACAACTTTAATATCACTATCGCCATATCTCAAAACAATCATCAAGTATCAAACTTCTCTTAGTATTCAACGCACTTATATGAAAGTTTTTATTAGATCCATCTTGGATGCCTATCATATCAGGACTAATTTTATAGCCAAAGCAAATTACCATGCTGTTCTAAAGGACTCTCAAAATAATATAAGTGAAGCATGAGAGATCAATAATTTCTATAAAATAAAACCACCACCGTGCTCTAAAAGATATAAGTGAATCACTAGAGCAAAATTATTTAGCTCATAAGATATAAGTGAAGCATATAGAGTATTCTAACAAACTCCGATTCATGTGTGTCTCTCCAAAAAGGTGTGTACAGCAAGGATGATTGTGGTGAAGTAAAAATCAAAGACTCAAATCCTACAAGACGCTCCAAGCAAAACACATATCATGTGGTGAATAAAAATATAGCTCCAAGTAAAGTTACCGATGGACGAAGACAAAAGAGGGGATGCCTTTCGGGGCATCCCCAAGCTTAGGCTTTTTGGTTGTCCTTGGATTTTACCTTGGGGTGCCTTGGGCATCCCCAAGCTTAGGCTCTTGCCACTCCTTGTTCCATAATCCATCAAATCTTACCCAAAACTTGAAAACTTCACAACACAAAACTTAACAGAAAATCTCATGAGCTCCGTTAGCGAAAGAAAACAAAACACCACTTCAAGGTACTGTGATGAACTCATTCTTTATTTATATTGGTGTTAAAACTACTGTATTCCAACTTCTCTATGGTTCATAACCTCCGATACTAGCCATAGGTTCATCAAAATAAGCAAACAACACACGAAAAACAGAATCTGTCAAAAACAGAACAGTCTGTTGTAATCTGTATCTAACGCAAACTTCTGTAACTCAGAAAAATCTACCAAAATAGGATTACCTAGATAATTTGTTTATTTATCTACTTCAATTTGAATCAGTATTTTATCACGTTCTTGTGATTTTTAACAATTGTTTTCGTGAGCAGAAAGTTTCTGACTTTTTCAGCAAGATCAAATAACTATCATCCAAGAAGATCCTATAGGCTTTACTTGGCACAAACACTAATTAAAACATAAAACCACATATAACCAGAGGCTAGATCAAAGATTTATTACTAAACAGAACCAAAAAGCAAGAAAAATAAAATAAAATTGGGTTGCCTCCCAACAAGCGCTATCGTTTAACACCCCAAGCTAGGCATAAAGGCAAGGATAGAACTAGGTATTATCATCTTTGGCATGCAATCCATAAGTAGCTCTTATAATAGATTCATAAGGTAATTTGATTTTCTTTCTAGGAAAGTGTTCCATGCCTTTCCTTAGCGGAAATTGGAATCTAATATTCCCTTCTTTCATATCAATAATTGCACCAATCGTTCTAAGGAAAGGTCTACCGAGAATAATAGGACATGAAGGATTGCAATCTATATCAAGGACAATGAAATCTACATGCACATAATTCCTATTTGCAACAATAATAACATCATTAATTCTTCCCATAGGTTTCTTAATGGTGGAATCCGCAAGGTGCAAGTTTAAAGAACAATCATCAAATTCACGGAAACCTAACATATCACACAAAGTTTTTGGAATCGTGGAAACACTAGCACCCAAATCACACAAAGCATAGAATTCATGATATTGAATTTTAATTTTAATAGTAGGTTCCTAGTCATCATAAAGTTTTCTAGGGATAGAAACTTCCAATTCAAGCTTTTCTTCATAAGATTGCATTAAAGTATCAATGATATGTTTAGTAAAAGCCTTATTTTGACTATAAGCATGCGGAGAATTTAGCACGGATTGCAACAAGGAAATACAATCTATTAAAGAACAATTATCATAATTAAATTCCTTGAAATCCAAAATAGTGGGTTCATTGCTAGTAAAGTTTTGACCTCTTCCATCCCACTTTTACCAATTTTTGCATCAAGATCTAAAAACTCCGAATCATTGGGACGCCTTTTAACTAAAGTTGACTCATCTCCAGTCCCATCATTATCAAGATTCATATTGCAAAACAAAGATTTAATAGGGGACACATCAGTCACTTTTAGATCTTCATCCTTATTATCATGAAAACTAGAAGAACACGCTTTCATAAAGCAATCTTTCTTAGCACGCATCCTAGCGGTTCTTTCTTTGCACTCATCAATGGAAATTCTCATAGCTTTGAGTGACTCATTGATATCATGCTTAGGTGGAATAGATCTAAGCTTAAAAGAATCAACATCAAGAGAAATTCTATTCACGTTCCTAGCCAACTCATCAATCTTAGGCAATTTTTCTTCAAGCAAAGCATTGAAATTCTTTTGAGAAATCATAAAATCTTCAACACTAGTCTCAAAATCAGAGGGCATCTTATTAAAATTTCCATAAGAGTTGCTGTAGGAATTACCATAATTATTAGAGGAATTACTAGGATACGACCTAGGATTAAAGTTTCCTCTATAATCGTTGTTACCAAAATTGTTCCTACCAACAAAATTCACATCCATAGACAAAGGCATATCATTAGGATCAGAAGAAGGCATATCATTAGGATAAGAAGAAACACTCTTATTAGCAAACAATTTCATAAGTTCATCCATCTTTCCAATCAAAACATTAATCTCTTCAATTGCATGCACCTTTTTACTAGTAGATCTTTCAGTGTGCCATTGAGAATAATTAACCATAATATTATCTAGGAGTTTGTAGCTTCTTCTAAAGTGATTTCCATAAAAGTGCCTCCCGCAGTCGAATCTAAAAGATTTCTAGAAGCAAAATTCAATCCGGCATAATTTTTTTGTATAATCATCCATAAATTCAAACCATGTGTAGGGCAATTACGTATCATTAATTTCATTCTCTCCCAAGCTTGTGCGAAATGTTCATGATCAAGTTGCTTAAAATTCATAATACACTAGTGCAGAATCGGGCTTTAGCGCCGGTTCGTCAGGGCCTTTAGTGCCGGTTCTACAACCGGCACTAAAGAGTGGAGACTAAAGGCCCCCCTTTACTACCGCTTTGGCACGAACCGGCCCTAAAGTGCCACCACGTGGCATGAGCCAGGCCCGGGTGCTGGTAGACCATTAGTACCGGTTGGTAACACCAACCGGTACTAAATGTTTGGGGGGGGGGGTTGGTTTTATTTTTTATTTTTCCATTAATTTTGTGTTTTCCATTTAATTCTTTTTTTGCTGGTATTTTACGATACTACATATTGTACATGTTATGCATATATAAAAATAGATTTTCTCGTAGAACCGCATATATATATAAATATATATCATCGAATGTCTCACAACCACCACCATTAATTATTCACACATACACATGTATATATATATACAATTTCTCCTACATGTTGCCTTGGTGCCTTCGAAGCACGATGACAAGTGGTTCATGGGGGCGGTAGCGGGTAATAGTATTCTCCTTTGGGATCTATGACCTGGTCGAGCAAAAATCCCGCTATTTCCTCTTGAAGTGCTAGTATGCGCTCCATTGGTAGGAGCTGCTCCCGCACTTCTCTGAACTGTTAAGAAGGAGATCAATATGCATGTGTATTAGTTGTGTGACTAGATATCGATAATGGTGTAAAAATTTGTGAATAGTGTTCTGACAAACGTACCCAGTCCTGTCTTTGAGATCTGCTCCTTTCAGACGCCATCATGCGAATGTTCTCGCAAACGTAGTATGCACACAGACCAGTCCCCGACGCCTGCTTCAGGGCCTTTACGAGAATGGAATTGAATCAGATAATGTTTAATCAAGCATGATAATTAATTAATGGTATTGAAACAAGAATTAAAGAGATGGTAGCTAGCTAGCTAGTACTACTTAATTACTTACCTTGGGTCGATACCAAAACAGTTTTTTGCCCATTTGCCTGGAGTCACCTTGATGAACTTTGCCCAAGCCCTGCCCGCCGGCAAAGAAAATTAATAAAGGGGTTATTAAATAGTTCATATCAGGAAATGACGAACTAAATAGGCCGAGATATAGTTAATAATGATTGAAATTACCTGTTGACTATCCCAAACAAGATGGTGTAGTCACTTTCTTTTTTAAGTAGTGAGTCCAGTACTTCAACTTTTCCTTCTTCAACTTTAATGTCTAACAAGATCCAGTGGAAACTGCATGCGCACACGTTTGCATGTCTTAATTAAGCGGGCATGTGCATAACACTAATCAACTACCCTAAACCCTATACACTTAATGATTAACATCTAGCTAGCTAGTAAGCAAAAACAGAATTTGTAGTACAGGATAGTGTGACTCACAGGAAGTTGTAAGGAAGTAGTATATCTTCATTGGTATTGAGGCGCTTGAAGAACTCTAGCATGCTTTCCTCTAAACTTGCTCGATAACTTGGAATATTCCATGTGTACTCATTAATGGTATTTGGGTCAATGAACCCAATGCCATAGCGTCCAGATTTTTTCATTTCATACATCTTCATCCTGCATAATACCACAGAAAAGAATATAGTGAGGATAATTACAGGTAATGATTGATCAAAATGATCACTACAACTAGCTTGAGACTTAAATTACAGAAAGAAATCACTTACAGACAATAGCAACTGACGATAGATTTGTCGAGTGCATCTTGATTCTATAACTGAAATAGTTCTGAATACTCAACAGACACAGCTTTCTCATGGAAGTAATGCTCCTCCTTGACATTCACCATGAGGGACTCTCGATTGGAAATCTTGGTAATGTTCATGTACCATTGATGCAATTCATACATTCTCATTGGGAGGTTCTTGACCTCGTCTGGCTCGACCAAAGGTTGGCCCCGGACATATTTCCGTTTTATTTCCTCCTCTCTAAGCGGAGACATGGGCTCGATATCGAGGAATTGTCCAACAGTGATCTTGAGCATTTCAGCCTGCATTATATGCTCCTTGGTTATTACCACATTGCCCAGCTGGGGAACGTAAACGGTTTGCCCACAATAATATTGGGCACGCGTACTCTCATGTGTTGTTGGCACAACAAGCGGGGGGATCGATTGCGCCGCCTGTTCTCCCAGCTGGGGAACCGTTTTCCCGCATTTTTTGACAACTGCTTGGTGGCTCGAGCTCGAGCTCGCTTCTTTCCGTAGTCGTGCTCGATGTGCCTTCCTGATTTGGCGCTCATAGTCTGAGTCAACAAGCTTGGGAGCTGGTTTTCTTGCCATATGAATAAAGTGGTCAATAACTTTCTCAGGCACTTTCTCCCTTGGCGGCGGTGCCGGTTTCGGTCCAAAATGGGCATCCACTTGGGCCTGCACCACGGCATCGTTTTGCTCCTTGGTCATGTCGTAAGGCCTCTGAGGAAGAGGAGCGAGGCTTGGACCATATTTATATCGCTTGTCTCCACCTGTACTTCCTGTACTACCTCGACTTGTACCGCTATGCACCATAGCTGCGGCGTGTCCCTTCTACGATTGCTGAGGCGGCGGAGACGGCTGACGTGGCTGAGTTGGAGCAGGAGGAGTGGCCTGACGCTGTGCCGGACTTGAAGCAGGAGGTGTGTCCTGACACGGTGTCGGACTTGAAATAGGAGGAGTGGCCTGATGTTGTGCCGGACTTGAAGCAGGAGTCTGCTCACGCGTTCGTGGACTTGGAGGAGCGGGAGTCTGCTGACACGGTGGCGGACTTCGAGGAGGAGTTGGCTCACGCGTTCGTGGACTTGGAGGAGCGGGAGTCTGCTGACTCGGTGGCGGACTTCGAGGAGGAGTCAGCAGACGTGGTGTCGGTGGACTTCGAAAGACGATGCAATCCTTTCTCCATAGGATGATACGATGTATGGCCTCTCCCAGTGTGTGCTCGTCGTCACCTCCAGGAATGTCAAGCTGTAGCCCCGAATATGGGTCCACCACCTCATCAACCAAGACACGAGCATAGCCCGCTGGAATCGGGGTGCAATGGAAGGTTGCTTCGGGGGTAATTGTAAAAGCAACGACGTCCGCCACCTTCATGGATATGTTCTTCATTTTGAAGTGTAGCTCATAGTTAGTGTTCTCTATGATGTCATCCACAGGGTATGTATCCAGCAGTGCGTCGCCCGGGGCGGAACCAACGCTGCTTCTCGGCATGGATGGGACGGTGCTATCCAATGCTGGACGATCATCCGCTTGCTGCTGCCGCTGCTGAGACCCCCTTTCCTGGCTAAGTGAGTCGATCTGCTGCTGCTGCTGGAATTTGAGTGCCAAGTCCGCGTGCCTTGCTTCTAGGCCTTGAAGGTGTTCTGCGTCCTGCTTCCTCTGCTCCTCCTCCAGCTTCCTCTTCTTCTCCTCCTCCATCTTCTTTCTTGCACGGGTCCTGTAGTCGTCATTCCATTCTGAAAAGCCCTCATACCAGGGAATAACGCCCTTGCCTCGTGTTCTTCCCGGGTGTTCAGGATTTCCCAGGGCACGCGTAAGCTCGTCGTTCTCTCTGTTGGGCGTGAACACCCGCTTTTGAGAATCTTCTATTGTGTCAAGTAACTTTTGTTCGGCTCCTTTTAGACTTGCCTTCTTCGAAACCAGGCCTGTCTTCGGGTCCAACGCCCCCATGCGCATAGAACCAAGTTCTGCACCTGGGGGCCCAGCTCCTAGTAACCGGAGTGACCCCTGCATCCTCCATCTCTTGCTCAGACTTATCCCACTTAGGCATTGCCACCGCGTAGCCACCTGGACCCAGCCTATGGAACTGCGTCTTTTTTGCGGCATTGGCCTTGTTTTTTCTCGACCATTCCTTAGATAATTCTGATTCCTTGAATTTCACGAAAGCGGGCCAGTGTTCTCTTTGCTTCTCCAGTGTTCCCTTGAATTCTGGAGTCTTCCTTTCTGCAGCGAGGTAGTTGGCCCATACAGTTTTCTTGTGGGTGTTGAATGCAATTGCCATCTTCTTAAGAGCAACGTCCTTGACTTTCTGCACATCTGCATCAGTGAAATAATCTGGTAGGGTGAAATGTTCCATCAGAGATTCCCAAAGCTTTTGTTTTGCTCTCTCGTCGACCCAAGTAACATCTGGACGTTTAGTTTTTGGCTCTTTCCATTCTTGAATGGAGATCGGGAGTTGGTCCTTCACAAGAACTCCGCACTGATGAACGAACTTGTTCGCAATGTTCTTAGGCGTCAGGGGTTCGCCACTAGCTTTGATGGAATCGATGTTGTACTTTACACCCTCCTTCAACTTTTTGCCCAGGCCTCGCTTTGTCCTGCTGTCTGTAGAAGCAGATTTGCTCGATCTGGAGGGCTGAAAGAAGAAAGATCGATTCGTTAATATATCTTCAAATAAAAAAACATGTGATGATCACTAGATGCCTGCTTATATAAATATACCTCGCCGGTAGTCTTTCTTATTTCAAGATCAACATTGTATTCATCATCATAATCATTGTCTGCGTCATCATAATCATAATCATAATCATAGTTCATGACTTCATCAGCTCGGTCGTCGAGACCGAATATCTTATCATCACCCTCCCCGGTATTGTTCAGATATTGGGAGCCGTCATCTGCTTCATTCAGATCATCTGACCTGTTACGGCTGCGTATGATCTCGAACAGGGCCTCTTCTCCCTCTCTGCCGGTATTGTCCGCCATAGCTTTTATTTAACTAATACAGAAGAAATATAAAACAATTTAGTATTCAAATTACAATGCATGGATGCAATCAATAAGGAAAAACTAAATCATATAGTACATAATATGCATCGTCTCGAATAATATATAATCTCGAATACATCGTCTCGAATAATATATAATCTCGAATACATCGTCTCGAATAATATATAATCTCGAGTACATCGTCTCTAATAATATATATAATCTCGAATACATCGTCTCGAATGTTATATATCGAATACATCAATGGCTAGGTAGTTAATAAAGATCGAATATTACAAAAGAGTCTAGGCCACTCGCGGTTCCTGGGGCGCGGGCGGTGGACACCCAAAGAGAAGGAACCATCACAAGATCATATCTCCGGTCATCTGCCCAAAGAACCTGCCAGGTATTGGAGAACCTGACGTCCATAGCAGCCATGTAGTGATGGATGTGCTCGTCCTCCTCCCTGACACGGCGACGCACCACCTCCGGCGGGGCCGGCTCCCTCTGCACCGAATGTGGCCCACGCGAACGCCACCAAAGGAGATCAGGGTCGACGACGGGACCCGAGGCCGGGTTCTCACCAAGCGGCGCGCCCCTCCAGGTAGCACCTCCCAGTGCCAGCCCGGCGGAGCCCTGTCCCGGACATGGGTCAGCCGGACGTCGTCGCGAATCGGTCGACGACGAGGATGCGGGCCGGGCATCGTCGAGAACAAATACTATATGCCCGCAAAAAGTAACATTTTTTAAATGACTGGATTGTGATAACTAAAATTCTATATGCAAATTCTAACAATTTGACATTAATCTAATTCATCTAGCTAAAACTAATTCTAAAATTTCTAACATTTCTATATATATAACTAACATTTCTATAACATTTCTAATATTTCTATAACTAAAAAACAGAAAGATTGCTAACATTTCTATAAATATTTCTAGAACTAAAAACCAGAAAAATTTATAACATTTCTATATAACTAACATTTCTATAACATTTCTAATATTTCTATAACTAAAAAACAGAAAAAAAATTCTATAACTAAAATTTATAACTAAAAAACTAAAAAACAATGTGTGTGTGGACATGGCGGCCGGGGCAGGAGCTCACCGGCGAGGCGCGGCGACGGGGGCGGCGGCGGGGACGGAGACGGGCGGTGACGACGGGGATGGGGACGGGGCGGCTATCGGTGTCAAAACCGACGGATCTCGGGTAGGGGGTCCCGAACTGTGCGTCTAAGGCTAATGGTAACAGGAGGCGGGGGACACAATGTTTACCCAGGTTCGGGCCCTCTCGATGGAGGTAATACCCTACTTCCTGCTTGATTGATCTTGATGATACGAGTATTACAAGAGTTGATCTACCACGAGATTGTAGAGGCTAAACCCTAGAAGCTAGCCTATGATTATGATTGTTGTTGTCCTACGGACTAAACCCTCCGGTTTATATAGACACCGGAGGGGTCTAGGGTTACGCAGAGTCGGTTACAAGTGTCGGTGTCAAAACCGGCGGATCTCAGGTAGGGGGTCCCGAACTGTGCGTCTAAGGCGGATGGTAACAGGAGGCAGGGGACACGATGTTTACCCAGGTTCGGGCCCTCTCGATGGAGGTAATACCCTACTTCTTGCTTGATTGATCTTGATGATATGAGTATTACAAGAGTTGATCTACCACGAGATCGTAGAGGCTAAATCCTAGAAGCTAGCCTATGGTATGATTGTTGTATATCTCTATCGACTAGCCTGGCCTCGGTTTATATAATGCACCAGAGGCCTAGGATAACAAGAGTCCTAGCCGAATACGCCGGTGGGGAGGAGTCCTTGTCTTGATCACCAAGTCTTGTGGAATCTTCCTTGTATGCGGCATCTGTGCGAACTGGCCCATGAGTATACGGCCATGGGGGTCCTCGGGCCAATCCAACTGATCGGGAGATGACGTGATGAGTACCCCCTAGTCCAGGACACTATCAGTAGCCCCCTGAACCGGTCTTCAAGTTGGGGACGCTCCTCGATCCTTCCGAACTGTTCTTCATCTTCGGTCGTCGGTCTTGAAAACTGGTTCAACAAATCTTTCCATCTTCGATCTTGAGGATCGCCGAAGTGAATCCGAAGAGTTTACACGTCGGGTATCCGAGGAGCCCCTTTAAGTTTCTGGGCTTTATCAACGCCTTGTTATTTTTATGCCACACCTCGGGTTTGAAGTTGTTCCCGGGTGGCAGTGTCCTCTTGTGTACGAGCTCCAACGCCGGACTGCATTCGAGGTATTTTTTGCAGCCGAGCACCAACGCCGGTCTGTATCCGAGCTCCAACGCCGGAATGTATCCGAGCTCCAACGCCGGACGGTATCCGAAGAGAATTGTTATAGTCGAGCTCCAACGCCGAACTGCATAAGAGCTCCAGCGCCGGACTGTATCCGAGCTCCAACGCCGGACTATGTCCAAGCTCCAACGCCGGACTATGTCTGAGGTGTCATAGATCACCTTGGTTCAAAAAAGTGTTTAGCCGAGCTTAATTCCGGAAATGCCCTCTATGGAGCCAGCCACTGGTGCCCGAGCTTTATGCCGGACTGCTTCTGAGGTGGTGCACCACCCGACAGCGGGCTGATTTTTTGTGAATATTTTTGATTGGTGCAATTTATTCTCTGTCGAGATATATAGCCGGTATATGTATATCCAGTAGCCCTCAAGGTGTGTGTTGGTCTAAAACCCGAGATGCACCTGAAGGAAAACATGAAACCGCTATTCCCAGTAGCCCCTGAGACTCGGGCCGATGCGCGAAATCGGCCTGAGGATCATCTCCTAGCTCGGCAGCTACATAGGAATAAAAACGCAGTGTAATATATTAGGAATAATAATGATCAGCGGACGGGCCCTTGAGAGAGGGTCTTGAAAAGTTGTCGTAATATATTTAGCTTGACGCCGGATCGGTCCAAATGGTACCTATTGTTATCCGAAGACACATTTGCCCATAGTTCGGTCAAGCCGAACACTTGGCAGTTGGAATTTTCTGCATTGAAATAGGCAATGCAGTAGCCCCCGAGACAATGGTCGGGTGGCAACACCGGATCAGGGGATCGATGTGCCCCTTTTAATATTTATAAATAATGAGCACGAAGCCCAGCAGCCCCCGAGCCTTAATGTGGGCACGGGTGGCCGAATTAAGGATCGATATCCAGAGTAAAATCACAGATTATGTGTAATGATTCTATGTATCCAAGTACTTTACATCATTATTTCGACTCCATTGCGACCGTTTATCAGTTGAAATTGGCCCATCGTCGGCTTCTACCCCTTTGTAGATACTACGCAGGATGTGTCCGCAATAACAAGAGAACCCTTAGCCGACGTCTTGGTACCCGAAGGCGGTTGTGTTAGCAGAAATGAGGTAATCAGATATGCGGGCTTTTTAACTTTCGCTTAGTCATAGGAGCTTTAAACTGGGGAAGCTAGCTATGAGCTCCCGGTTAGTGTTCGGCGACAGACGAGGTCAAGCCGTAAACACTTTGGCCAATGTTATGAACGGCCCGTCATTTAACATAGTCATCGGATCGCTGACCAGTTTACGCCTATTGTGACAGTCAGTTTTCGGCTTTCTCCACTGAGGTGCTTAACCATGCGAGCTGGAAGCACAATTGCAGTGGTTCTCCCTTTGCACACCTAGCCGAACAGAGCGGAAAGTAGGAGGCAAGCACAGGAGCCGGGCAACCCAAGTATTGATCGAAGACACAATTCGAAACCGATGCATATATGGCAATATCCGAGAATGTTTTTGCCGAATCTCTAAAGTGTCCGGCGTTGCACTACGAGACTAATGCTGGAAACACACAAATAGTTTAAAATTGCCATAGGCTTGGAAAACCAAAAAACGTCAGTGAACACCTGACGTCCGGACAAGATCAAGTGTTCGGTGCCAATCTGAAAATTGGAGTTTAGAAAAAAGTGCTTCTGTCGTGCTTTAACATGACACATCCTATCTCAAGACTTCAAGCGGGTCAGCCTACGGCTTCAACCTCCTATCCCGAAGGCGGAGTACTTCTCATTAGGCCAGTTTAGCAAACTAAACTCTAGCGGCTTTGAGAGAGAAATTAGGCTCCCTGGCTAGTGACCACACACTCGTGTCGAAAAAAGGAGTGATAAATAATAAATAAATAAAAAATTTTGCAACGACTAAGAAGAAGAACACTTATTATAAAACGGCTCATATAAATTTAAGAGGCACAAGTGACTTGGGTAAAAGAATTTTATGTATAATGATTGTATGTACCAAAGTACTTATATCATATCTGTGTTCACCCGAACTTTATACGCGTCTTAACCGACCGCCGGCTTCTCCCTCTTCGGTCAAGGGTCGAAAAGTGTTATGTACTCCACCCGTCGAGAATATCGACGGTGTTTCCGATAACCAGGCAATCAGGCCATAAGGCTGTAACAGACAAAGCGCGCTCAGGGAACTTATGCTATATTACTGACGAAGTGTAAGAAGCATCTTCGAAGAAAATAGTACCCCCACCAATACCTTTCTTTGGTGCTCATTGTTACTATGAGACTTGTGCAATAGATTTTTTGTACTCATGAGTTCCGTTATGTGCCGACCATAATTGAAAACAATAAGAGCGCTAGCTTTCGGCTTCACCCAGTCTGAGGTCCGGCTCGGATGACCCGATCATGACAATTGTAGAGGTGCTCCCTTTACTCCCTAGCCGAACAATCGGGAACGTAGGGGTAAACATAGGAGCGAGGCAACCCAGCATGCAAATCGCTTAAGTCAATATGGTGCATATTGTGGCGTAATACATGAACGAGGAACGAAGCCGTACAAGTATAATCATATGCAAGAGAAAAAGCTTCATAAAGGAAGCCCCCAAGTAAACGGGGTATTTGAATTTGTGTGTCACAAACAAAGTTTCGACAAGGAAGTTTTTCACAAGCCAGTTTTTGCCAAAAAGGTATAATGCTTGGTCGAATCGAACAAAATTTAAAACTGGGAGTTTTTGAGCGTTAAAGCGACTTAGCTGGTTAATATGTTCGCCATTGATGACGCAGTCCGAGCTTGGTACGGGAGAAGGTCTCAGCCCCCAAGCCTGATGTGGCCGAGCGAATAACCCAGCACTCCGAAGAGGTGACATAGCGCGACCAATGCAGGCCGCCGAAGTCCCCGGCGTGGGTTAATGAGGTGTTGACGAAGCCCCCCGTCCAGCCGAGGTGACATGGTATGTCAGTACGCCGAGGTGACAACACTGCCCGACCCGAATCATTTACCTGTGCACAAAGAATAGTGCAAACCGGAGATAATAATAATAATGATAAATTAAAAAAATGTTGCATAATAAATAATTTATGCAAGGTGAGTAATAAAAGGAATATGGCCTGGCGCCGAAGTCAATGTCGATGCAGGGCATCGGCGTGATGCGGTAAAGGTGTGGCAAAGCCTGAATTCACAGGTCGGTCCGAGTTCCGGATGCGGCATTCGCCGGACTATGTACGGAAACTGACCGAACCACCACGCGACCGTCGTTAATGCGGCCATCATTTGATAGACCTGGTTTATTTGTTGTAGCAATCCAAAGAAAAGTGACTCCCAAAATTGGGACTCGATCCGCATTCTCATTGCCTGATGGGCGGTGAAGCGACGACATGACGATGCTGGTAAAGGTTGGCTCGCCGAGGCAAAGCCCCCGGTCTAGCTAACGTGACGAAGCTGGTCGACTAGTGACGCCAAAGTCTCCGGAGTAGGTTGATGAAGTGATGGCGAAGCCCCCGGTCCAGCCGAGATGTCGAAGCCTCGATGTCAGTCGATGAGTCGAAGTAGGTCGGCGTGATGGACACCGGCTTGAAGGAGGAACAGTGCGGCCCTGCCGATGCAGGTCGTGACGTGGTCAATGCCGGCTTGATGAAGTGACCGTGCGGCGATGACGGTGTGCCCGCTCCGTGTAATCCGTGGGGCGGCGATGTTGGTGATGATTTATCCTTCGCGATGCCGAACTCTTGTTTGGCTTGCCGAGATGATGATCCGAAGAAGTTGAGCTCGGCTCAATAAGGTGACAACGTGTCTAGCGCATGTCGGCAGCCGTAGAGCAACGTTGTCGGGCTGGTTTGACACCAGCACGATGGTGAAGATCATATTGGAAAAAGACTTCAAAATTAGCGGGATGTGTTTGGGAACAAAACACAATACCCCATAAAAAACTTCCTTCAAAAAGGATGTCCAAAATCCCGTTCATAAAAAAGATGAGTTCGGGTCGGATTCGTCCTCGCGCAGAAAACAGATCCGAAAAGTGATGCAGTAATCGGAAGGTTCCCGGAGTTTGGACGGTCGGATCGAGCTGAAATGTTGAGGGGTGGTAGATATAGGAATTCCGCATCCGATCAACGGTTGGATCTTCCAAAGGATGTCCGAGCTAGAAGCTGGAGACCACGCCCTAAACTCATCCAGATTCCCGTCCAGATTTGACAAGGCTCCGATATATCGTAGATTGTCGGAGATTCCTCCATCGGAACTCGGCGAAATTTTCCAGGGTTGTTGTAGACTCAATTCCGCACAATTCCACCGAAGCAATCGCTAAAACGGCACTTGAGGAGGCGGTGGCGGCGGATACAAGTTTGCTGTCCAGAAAAAGAGCACGGTCGCCTGAGGGCAATGCTGACGTTGAGCCCCCGGGCTCCCTGGATGATTCCTCCATGATCTTGATAAAGATCGGAGTTGATGTTGATGAGGGCCCTCATCCGAACATGACGATCGGAGGTAGGGCACAGTCCTCGGTCCAGCCAAGGTGACCAGCCGAGCCGGTGACAAAGAAGCCGACGTCGCAGTTGATCTGCAGTCGAGCCATTGATCCTTTTGCCGATCACACAGCGGAACTCTCAATGAAAGCACCAATGTCGGTGTCAAAACCGGCGGATCTCGGGTAGGGGGTCCTGAACTGTGCGTCTAGGATCGATGGTAACAGGAGGCAGGGGACACGATGTTTACCCAGGTTCGGGTCCTCGCGATGGAGGTAATACCCTACTTCCTGCTTGATTGATCTTGATGATATGAGTATTACAAGAGTTGATCTACCACGAGATCGTAGAGGCTAAACCCTAGAAGCTAGCCTATGGTATGATTGTTGTATATCTCTATCGACTAGCCTGGCCTCGGTTTATATAATGCACTAGAGGCCTAGGATAACAAGAGTCCTAGCCGAATACGCCGGTGGGGAGGAGTCCTTGTCTTGATCACCAAGTCTTGTGGAATCTTCCTTGTATGCAGCAGCTGTCCGAACTGGCCCATGAGTATACGGCCATGGGGGTCCTCGGCCCAATCCAACTGATCGGGAGACGACGTGATGAGTACCCCCTAGTCCAGGACACCGTCAACAAGGGAGGAGATCTACATATCCGGACACGGGACGAAGTCTTCAATCTTGTATCTTCATAGTCCAACAGTCTGGCCAAAGTATATAGTCCGGCTGTCCGAGGACCCCCTAATCTAGGACTCCCTCAGTAGCCCCTGAACCAGGCTTCAATGACGATGAGTCCGGCGCGCAGATTGTCTTCGGCATTGCAAGGCGGGTTCTTCTCCAAATCCCGAGTACCTGTCGTAATGAGTAGTGTCCGGCTTCCCATGAATGTTGCACTCCTCGGCTTCTGTGCTTTAATAATGGCTATCTCCACGTGTCGAGCAAATGCGAGAAGTCAGGGCATTTTTACATATTCCACCCTAACCATGTAAGAAAATCGTCTATCTAAAGAGACGGGGATCCTCAGATCCAGATCACACCATCCTCCCACAGCGAGTATCGCTCAGAGCTCGCCCGGAAAAGTCCATCCCATCATGGCCGGCCATCGCAGCTCCTCCTCTCGCTCCCGTAGCACTAAGCCAGGCAATTGGGAGAAGTGTTCCATCCCCCACAGCCAATTAGTAGAGTTGCAAACCCAGGGGTTTCTCCCTCCTGCGTATATGGTCCCCGTCCGAGCCGGACTAGCCACTTATAATGGCGGGGAGCAAGCGGAGAGCTTTCCCAACCCATCCAGGGGGGAGCGGGTATGCCTTGTCCCTTACTTATTGAGGGGACTCGGATTTCCAATCCGTCCGTTCCTCCGCAGGCTCCTGGAGTTCTATGGTCTCCAGCTGCATAACTTTACTCCCGCCTCCATATTACACATCGCCGACTACATCGCCTTTTGCGAGCTATTTCTGGGCTGCGAATCTCATTTCGAGCTATGGAAGAGGCTATTCTGCCTCGTACCCCGTACACAGGAGGGGTCAATATATCAAGTGGGCGGAGCCGAAATATGGCGCATCGCCGGGACCGGATACCTGTCGGGTACTCCGAAGAAGACATCCGAAGACTGGCCTTCGGAGTGGTTTTATATGGAGGACGTCCCCCTTCCGGACCCTATTCGGATGGGCCTTCCTGAGTTTGATAATGCTCCTTTGAAGAAACGCCACAGCTGGCGCCCTCGGAGCCCCCAGGAGGAAGATAACAGAGAGGTCCTTTACCTGATGGGCAGGATAAAAACGCTGGCCAAATCAGGACTGACAATAGTTGAGGTTATGTCAATATGTGTAATGCGGGGGGTGCAGCCACTTCAGTATCGGAGGAAACCCATGTGGCACTTCAATGGAGAAGAGATGCCACCCGCTGCGGTCGTAAAGGTCCGGACTCCGCCGCTGCTCTAGCGAAAATACTGTCCGATTTGTACAAAGGAGAGGAAGAGGAGTTCATCCGCATTAAGCCACGGGATGGATTCTCCATGTACAACACCCCAAACAGGGTGAGCTGCTACCTTTTACTCCAGACATTCCCGCATTCTTCATCATAAATATTTACCTTGCTATTTCAGAGCAGGAACTGCAAAAAGCTATGAGGGAGGTCCACAACCCGTCTCCACAGCCAGAGGACCCTGACCGGGCCCTCGACCCTGGACTCGAAGAAGATCCCGACATATTTGTGGAGCTCGTCGACATGACATTCTATCTGTTAAGCTGCGACGGTGCCTTGGTGGCCATCATAGCCGATTATCCTGGCCTGCTCCCTGCATCGCATGTAAGTAAAACCGGAGTCCCAACTTCCGAGAAGGATCCCTTCTTTGCACTTCACCCACCGCACACGTATTGTGTCTTACAGGGAAGGCCCTCGGGGCGCCATGCCGAACCCGCGGTGACTCATCAACAAGGGGCACCGAAGCCGGGTAGGCTTAAAAGGAAGGCGGTCAGGACTGAGACGCCGTCGTAGAGGTATGAAAAAACCCTGCTCCGTGGTTGTCGTCTTTAAAATATAATAACGTCCATGGTTCCTGGCAGAAAAAATGCTCGCCGGTCCGTGTCCGGAGAGCCTGCCGGCCACGCCTCCACCAGCCGGACTTAGGGGCAAATGCTAACGTGGGGACAACACCGGATGTTCCTCCCACAGAGGATGCGGATAGGCTGTCCGCTACGAATTCCGAAGTGGAGAGCGCCATGAATCACAGGCGTCGCCGGGCCGTACTCCGCGACCCTAGTTTCTCCGAAGAGGCGTTCGATGCCTTCAACCCAGGAGACGCGTACATCTGAGCTGCTCAAAATGGCCTTGCCAGAGCCATGGACCAGTATGTAAAGGATATACGGGTAAGAAAATATGATAATTATGTATATCAGTAGCCCCTGAGACATGAAACAGTTGGCACAACTGATTTAAGGATCATTATATGCGTAGGTTCTTATGGAGAAGAATACCCAATTGTCTCAAGAGCTGGAGGAATGCAAAGCCCAGCTATGGGCCGCAGTTGCTGGAATGGAGGAGTCCAAGAAGGCCCCATCTGGTAATACTTGTCTTGATCGAAAAGAATGAAATGACATGTACCAGTTAGTATTCGGCATGCATGCAAATCTAACAATAGATTCTGCAGATAATCCCGGAGTGAATCCGAAGATCGTGTGAGGGGATGCGCAACATGCTCAATGACAGCTAGAGGCTAGCGAGCGCGTGCTTACGCGGGTTAGGCGGGAGAAAAACAATCTCCAAGATGCCAATACCGGGCTGGGCGTTGAACTGAAAGATGTTCGGGCCCAGCTCGCTGACTCCGTAAAGGAGAATAAGAGACTTTGATGCGGCATTTTTAGTAAGTGCTTGAACAAACTTTTATAGAGTTCAGCGAAGAAACCGGCTAACAGAGTTATATCTGTAGGTATGCTGACGGGTCGTCCCGAAGAGGAGATGCCCGGATCTGCGAGCAATCTTCTGCAAGAGGTCTCACAACTGCACGAACAAGTTCGGCAGGTGATGCAGGGCATTGCCCAGGCCTTGTGGCCATCTGCCTCCCTGCCAGGAGGCATGGGGGAGCTCGTAGAGATGCTCAAGGGAGCGCGGCGGCGCTTCCGATTATGGAAGATATCGGCCTGCCGACAAGGTGCAAGGGAAGCCTGGGCCATGGTGAAGACACAATATACCAAGGCTGACCCGAACCACATGGCCGAGGTCGGACCTGTAGGGTCCGATGGGAAAGAGATCCCCGTTAGTCTGGTATATGACCAGGTAAAATTAGCCGCAAAGTATTCCCAACAGGATTGTAGGCTAGACAGCCCGTTGGGTGGTATAGAAGAAGAATTTAGTCAGTCTAAGTGACTGTGTACTTCAAATGAGATATTTTGTCCCTAGCCGGATTGTAAATCATTTGTCATGGCGGACCTTTTCGCTTCGACCTTCGGACCCGACAGTCCGGAGTGTATCTGAATACCCGCTCAGTTATGTAAAAACCGGGGTACCCATGGAAACCAGGCGTAGGGGTCATATGTGCTTGAACAGACCAGTACCCAACTAGCTATGTTATATTACATGGATAGTAAGAAACATCTTCCAGGGAGAATAGTTCCGTTAAGGGTTCCTTTCCCTGGGTACGCATGCATTAATGTGCATGTCCGAACTGCGAAAAGAGACGCAGGATATAAACATCTGGGGTTATGTATTGCAATAAGTAAAAGTCATCTTTTGTTCACCGACCGAATATCCCCTTAAGAACGCTAGCTTTCGGCTTCACCCAGTCTGAGGTACACATCCGGTTGACCCGGCAGTAACAATCGCAGAGGTGCTCCCCTTATGCCCTAGACGAATTAACGGGAACGTAGGGCATAAACACAAGAGCCAGGCAACCCAGCTTGGCCAAAACTTAAGTCATATCGATGCATATAATGGCGAAGAAAAGGTAGATGTGGAAAAGTAACACATGTGCAGGGGGCATAAAGCCCGGAATATAATTATATTAAGCTTCTGTATAAGAAGCCCCCAGGTATAATGAGCACGCACGGCGCGTCAAGATTGTGTAGTCAAGACACATTTTAAGCTTTTAAGGCCATGAAGAAAAAGGGAAGAAAGAAAGAAAGACAGATTGCGGATATATATAAAAAAAGGCGGAGGTAAGGAGACGAACACAGAGTCCGGCACTAGGCGTAGAACCTTCGGAGTGTGGCCGCGTTCCATGGGTTTGGCTCGAGTCGATTGTCCGATGCATCACGCAGACGGTACGCTCCACCGGTTAGAACTTTATCGATGATGAAGGGACCTTCCCATTTGGGCTTGAGCTTGTCCTTTCTCTTCTCTGGTAGGCGTAGAACGAGTTCGCCAACGTTATAAGTTTTGGCCCGTACTTCTCTGCTTTGATACCATCGAGCCTGTTGCCGATAGAATGCGGAGCGGGCTTTTGCAACGTCACGCTCCTCCTCCAGGGCATCTAAACTGTCCTGCCGATCAAGCTCGGCTTCTTTCTCTTCGTACATGCGCACTCGAGGTGAGTCATGAATGATGTCGCAGGGCAGTACCGCCTCTGCGCCGTACACCATAAAAAACGGTGTGTATCCGGTAGTGCGATTCGGTGTGGTCAGCAGCCCCCATAGTACGGAGTTGAGCTCCTCAACCCAGTGCGTATCTGATTCCTTCAAGGATTGCACTAATCTGGGTTTAATGCCGCTCATAATAAGACCATTTGCTCGTTCGACTTGACCCTTTGTTTGGGGGTGATAGACGGAGGCATAATCGAGCTTAATGCCCATGTTGCCGCACCAAGTTTTTACCTCGTCAGCTGTGAAGTTCGAGCCATTATTGGTGATGATGCTGTGGGGGACACCATAATGGTGTACAACCCCGGATATGAAGTCTATCACTAGTCCGGACTCGGCCATTTTAACTGGTTTGGCTTCTATCCATTTGGTGAATTTATCCACCATGACCAATAGGTACTTTTTATTATGGCTTCCTCCTTTAAGGGGTCCGACCATATCAAGCCCCCAGACCGCAATGGACCAAGTAATGGGGATTGTTTGGAGAGCGGTAGGTGGCATATGGCTTTGGTTTGCAAAAAGCTAGAAACCGACGCAATGTTGGACGAGGTCATGTGCGTCTGCTCGGGCTGTCGGCCAGTAGAAACCTGTACGAAAGGTCTTGCTTACAAGGGCCCGAGCTGCGGCGTGATGGCCGCCGAGTCCAGCATGAATTTCTGCCAAAAGTTGCCGTCCTTCCTCTTCGGAGATGCACCTTTGAAGTACTACGGTAGCGCTTTTCTTATAAAGCTCTCCCTCGTGGACCTTGTAGGCTTTAGACCGCCGCACAATGCAACGTGCCTTGTTTTGGTCCTCAGGGAGTTCTTGCCTATTTAGGTAAGCCAAGCAGGGTTCTGTCCACGGGGCGATGACAGCCATAATCACGTGGGCCGAAGGTGTTATTTCGGTGGTGGAGCCTCCGATTACGTCAGAGTGTTCGGGATCTGGTGTTGTGGCCGGATCCGGACTGTTGTTGCCGGTCTCCCCTTCCCACACCACGGATGGCTTAAACAGCCTTTCCAAGAAGATATTAGGTGGGACAGGGTCGCGCTTAGCGCCGATGCGGGCGAGGATATCCGCCGCTTGATTTTTTCTCGAACCACATGGTGGAATTCGAGCCCCTCGAACCGAGCTGACATTTTGAGGACGACATTGCAGTAAGCCGCCAGTTTTGGGTCCTTGGCGTCAAAGTCTCCATTTATTTGAGATATTGTGAGGTTCGAATCCCCACGCATCTCTAGGCGTTGAATGCCCATGGAGACTGCCATCCGGAGACCATGCAACAGGGCCTCATATTCTGCTGCATTGTTGGAGTCTGTGTATAATATTTGGAGTACGTATTGGACTGTATCTCCGGTGGGGGATGTCAGGACGACGCCTGCCCCTAGACCAGCCAGCATCTTAGAGCCGTCAAAGTGCATGATCCAATTGGAGTACGCGCCGTACTCTTTAGGGAGTTCGGCTTCTGTCCATTCGGCGACGAAATCAACCAGTACTTGCGACTTAATGGCTCGCCGTGGTTTGTATGTTATGTAGAACGGGAGGAGCTCAATAGCCCATTTAGCAATCCGGCCCGTGGCATCGCGGTTATTTATTATGTCGTTGAGTGGTACTTCAGAGGCCACCGTAATTGAACATTCTTGAAAGTAGTGTTGTAGTTTCCGGGATGCCATGAAGACCGCGTATGCTATCTTTTGATAATGTGGGTACCGTGATTTGCATGGAGTGTGGACAGTGGATACGTAGTATACCGGCTTTTGAAGGGGGAACTTATGTCCGTCCGTCTCTTGTTCGACGACGAGCACCGCGCTTACAACCTAGTGTGTTGCCGCTATATATAACAGCATTGGTTCGCCGATATTTGGTGCGGCCAAGATTGGGTTGCTGGCGAAGAGGGCTTTTATTTCTTCCAATCCGGCTGTGGCCGCATCCGTCCACTCGAAGTGTTCGGTGCGTCGAAGAAGGCGATAAAGAGGTAGTGCCTTTTCTCCCAATCGGGAGATAAAGCGGCTTAAGGCAGCCACGCATCCAGTTAATTTCTGGATTTGCTTGAGGTCTGTTGGGATAGCCAACTGTGATAGAGCTCGGATTTTGGCCGGATTTGCTTCAATTCCTCTATTGGAAACGATGAAGCCCAAGAGCTCTCCGGCGGGCACGCCAAAAACGCATTTTTCCGGATTGAGCTTGATGTCATATGTTCGAAGATTGTCGAACGTAAGCCTCAAGTCGTCTATTAAAGATTCGACGTGTCTGGTTTTGATGACCACATCGTCTATGTATGCCTCCACTATTTTGCCGATGTGTGTTTCCAGGCATGTCTGAATCATGCATTGATAGGTTGCACCGGCGTTTTTGAGCCCGAAAGGCATGGTGTTAAAACAGAAGGGGCCGTATGGAGTGATGAATGCCATTGCGGCTTGATCGGACTCCGCCATCTTGATTTGATGGTATCCGGAGTATGCGTCGAGGAAACACAATGAGTCGTGTCCTGCGGTAGCGTCGATAATTTGATCGATGCGGGGGAGGGGGAAGGGATCCTTGGGGCAAACCTTGTTAAGGTCCTTGAAATCGACACATAGGCGCCAGGATTTGTCCTTCTTTGGTACCATTACCAGGTTTGCTAGCCAGTCCGGATGTTTTATTTCTCTAATGAATCCGGCCTCGAGTAACTTGGCTAGCTCCTCTCCCATGGCTTGTCGCTTAGGCTCTGAGAAACGCCGAAGAGTCTGCTTGACCGGCTTGTATCCCTTTAGAATGTTTAGGCTATGCTCGGCCAGCCTGCGTGGGATTCCTGGCATGTCTGAAGGATGTCAGGCGAAGATGTCCCAATTCTCGCGCAAGAACTCCCGCAGTGCGGCGTTTGTTGTGGGGTTCAGTTGTGCCCCGATGGATGCTGTTTTTATAGGGTCCGTTGGATGGACCTGGAATTTGACTATTTCGTCCGCTGGTTTAAAAGAGGTGGACTTGGGTCTTTTGTCGAGTATCACGTCATCCTTGTCCACTATGGAGCGCAGCGCAGTTAGTTCTTCGGCCGCGAGGGCTTCGTATAACGCCTCGAGGGCCAGTGCGGCGGTTTTATTTTCGGCGCGGAGTGCTATGTCCGGATCACTAGCTAGAGTGATGATTCCATTGGGCCCGGGCATCTTGAGCTTCGTGTACCCGTAATGGGGTATAGCTTGGAAGATTGTGAATGCCTCCCACCCTAAAAGGGCGTGGTATCCGCTACTGAACAGGGCCACTTGGAATGTGATTTCTTCGGACCTATAATTCTCCGGCGTGCCGAATACCACATCTAGTGTGATTTTCCCACACATCGTGCCTCCCGACTAGGGATGATTCCTCTGAAGGTCGTGCTGCTTTGCTCAATGCGGCTCTTGTCTATTTCCATTTTGCTAAGATTCTCGTCGTAGATGAGGTTTAATCCGCTGCAACCGTCCATGAGCACTTTAGTAAGCCGGAAGCCATCCACAATTGGACTAAGGACCAAAGCGGCTGGTGCTTGGGCTGTTCGGAATTGAGGTTCGTCACTGGCATTGAAGGTTATGGCCGCATCGTTCCATGGATTTATTGCTGCAACGTGGCAGACTTCGGCGAGGCTGCGGAGTGCTCGCTTGCGCTTATTATTTGAGGCGAAAGTCTCGAAGACTGTCAATACTGTATTGCTATTTTCCACGGGATGGTGCTCTGTGGTATTGTTGATGAGGAGATCCTCGCCGCTCTTGGCCACCTGCCGGAGTATCCAACATGCTCTAAGGCTGTGTGTTGGCATGGTATCCGGTGTACTGTGAATTTTGCATGGCCCATTGAGCCATCCCTCCAATACGGTTCCACGCCCTGTAGTGGGCTTTGGTTTCTTTGTAATTGGATCGGGTGACTTACGAGAGTACACCCTTTTAGTTCGGACGGGGGGTTTAGTGAGAGCCGGAGGATCCCAGAATTTTGTTTGGGTTTTCCAGGCGCATTCCATCGCACAGTACTTCTGTACTATGGCCGCCAAGTCAGCGAAGTGTGCTATGTCACGGCGACTTATGGCGTTGAGGATTCCCTTGTCCGTGCAATTTTTGCAAAAGAATGAAATTGCGTCTTCCTCGTGACAGTCCTTGACCTTGCTCATTACAAGGAGGAATATGGCCCAATAGTGATGTACTGTCTCTTGGGGCTCTTGTCTAATGTGGGAAAGATCACTTATGTCTGGGTGGGTGGGTAGATTTAGTTCCAAACCCTGACCCGATCTGAGACCCAGGGGCAGAGGAGTTTCCGAGCTTGGCAGTTCGGGCTCCGGGATGTTGCCCAATTTTTCTGGCCCGCTGTCCGATTCTAGGTTCGAAGCTTGGGCCATGTCCTCCCGTAGACGGGTATCCGGCTCGGAGAGCTCGGGAATCCGGACATAGTTTGTCCTCAAAATAGAGGAAGAATCGCTGCATTGCTCCTCCACCACCGCGATCTGATGGGTGACCGGCGGAGAGTTAATCTCCCTTTGGTCGGGTTTAAGCCCGATCCGATCATAGTCCGTAGCGACTCCCAGGGCGGCGATGCGATCCAAGAGCTCGTTCAAGGAAGAGAGCTCCATTGGATCCATCTGCTCGGTGAATCCCGAGCCGACGTGGAGGCTGTTTTTGATGACCCGAGAAGTCATCGTCGGCGCGACGGCCGAACGGGCGGTCATGACGAAGCCGCCTAGTCGGAGAGTTTGGCCTACAGCCAGGGCTCCCCCAGAGGTAATGTTGTCCTTGACAACAAGATGAGCCATCAAGCCTTATCGTGACGGCACAGTGGAACTCTCAATGAAAGCACCAATGTCGGTGTCAAAACCGGCGGATCTCGGGTAGGGGGTCCCGAACTGTGCGTCTAAGGCTAATGGTAACAGGAGGCGGGGGACACAATGTTACCCAGGTTTGGGCCCTCTCGATGGAGGTAATACCCTACTTCATGCTTGATTGATCTTGATGATATGAGTATTACAAGAGTTGATCTACCACGAGATCGTAGAGGCTAAACCCTAGAAGCTAGCCTATGATTATGGTTGTTGTTGTCCTACGGACTAAACCCTCCGGTTTATATAGACACCGGAGAGGTCTAGGGTTACGCAGAGTCGGTTACAAGGGAGGAGATCTACGTATCCGAATTGCTAAGCTTGCCTTCCACGCAAAGGAGAGTCCCACCCGGACACGAGACGAAGTCTTCAATCTTGTATCTTCATAGTCCAACAGTCTGGCCAAAGTATATAGTCCGGCTGTCCGAGGACCCCCTAATCCAGGACTCCCTCAGCGGCGACGACGGGGACGGGGACGGGCCGGGCGGGGACGACGGGACGACAGGGCGGGGCGCGGCGACGGGGACGACGGGGACGGGGCCGGCCGGGGCGGCGACGGCGACGGGGATGGCGACGGACGGCGACGAGGGGCGGCGGCGACGAGGCAGAGGAGAAAGAAGCAGAGGGAGAGATGAGAAACTGAATTTTTTTGAAGTGCTTTCTTATATAGAACACCCCTTTAGTACCGGTTGGAGCCACCAACCGGTACTAAAGGTCTGTTTTGGCCAGGCCAAGCGGCGGGAAGCGCCCCCCTTTAGTATCGGGTGGTGGCTCCAACCGGTACTAAAGACCCCCCCCCTAGTAACGGTTGGAGCCACGACCCGGTACTAAAGGGTGTGCGCTGCCAGGCGAGCGGCACAGAAGGTTAGTCCCACCTCGCTAGTTGAGGAGCACCAAGACCAATTTATAAGCCCCGGCGCGGGCACTGCATTGAGCTCCTCTCCAAAGCAGGCCTTCTGGGCCTACCTTTCCTACTCTGCCTGTGGGCCTACTGGGTTTGCGGGCCTACATCCTGGCCCAACTACAGGTTGGGTTTCTAGTCGTACGCAGGCCGCTCTGGCCCAGTAGGTGGGCTTTTTATTTTCTTATTTTTTTAGTTTTCAAATTTGAATAGTTTAAATTTTGAATTATTTGAAATTTGTGTGAATCACTAGTTTGTGAATAACTTAACCTTTTCTGAGTTCATTTGAAATGCTTTTCAATTTCAGGGTCATTTAGCTGAAAAAATCAGTAAATGCATGAAAGAATTTGTTTGCACATAAAATTTCTTCGCGTTTCAAATGCCAAAAGACATAACTGCCCTAACTATTACAGAGATTACCTCCTGGGTGTGAAACACATAAGAAATTGATGATAATGAAGCCGATCACATCCCAGATCTTTGGGTGTGAAACTTTTTCTTCGCGTGTGTCCCTTTGCGCCGTAGCCATGGAAAATCTTCATCATTTAACTGGATGCTCGGGTCAATATTCACCGTGAATGGAGCAATTTCATCAAACTTTTCATAATCTTCTGACATGTCTGTCTTGTCATCCACTCCCACGATGTTTCTCTTCCCAGAAAGAACTATGTGGCTCCTTGGCTCATCGTATGATGCATTCGCTTCCTTATCTTTTCTTTTTCTCGGCTTGGTAGACATGTCCTTCACATAGAAAACATGTGCCATATCATTGGCTAGGACGAATGGTTCGTCTGCATACGCAAGATTGTTGAGATCCATTGTTGTCATTCCGTACTGCGGGTCTTCCGTTACCCCGCCTCGTGTCATATTGACCCATTTGCACCGAAACAAAGGGACCTTCAAACCACGTCTATAGTCAAGTTCCCATATGTCCTCTATGTAACCATAATATGTTTCCTTTCCCGTCTTGGTTGTTGCATCAAAGCGGACACCACTGTTCTGGTTGGTGCTCTTCTTATCTTGGGCGATTGTGTAAAATGTATTACCATTTATCTCGTACCCTTTGAAAGTCATTATATTCGAAGATGGTAACTGGGACAACGAGTACAGGTCATCTTCAATAGAGGCGTCATGCATGGTACGTGTCTGCAACCAGTCGGCGAAACTCCTGGTTTGTTCATGTGTAATCCAGTCATCAGCCGGTCCGGTTGTTTGGAGCGTAGAAAATTCTTGTGTTCGTCCATATACGGAGCCACCAAGGCGGAATTCTGTAGAATTGTGTAGTGTGCTTCAGTGAGAGAATGTCCGTCCATACATATTAGTAGATTCCCTCCTAGCGTGCCTTTTCCATCCAGTCTGCCCTTATGCCGTGTTTCAGGAACACCAATCGGCTTAAGGTCAGGAATAAAGTCAATACAAAACTCAATGACCTCCTCATTGTGATGGCCCTTGGAGATGCTTCCTTCTGGCCTAGCACGGTTATGAACATATTTCTTTAAGACTCCCATGAACCTCTCAAAGGGGAACATATTGTGTAGAAATACAGGACCCAAAACGTGAATGTCTTCGCATAGGTGAACTAGGACATGCGTCATGATGTTGAAGAAGGATGGTGGGAACACCAACTCGGAACTGACAAGACATTGCACCAAATCATTCTCTAACCTTGGTATGATTTCTGGATCGATTACCTTCTGAGAGATTGCATTGAGGAATGCATATAGCTTCAGAATGGCTAATCGAACATTATCCGGTAGAAGCCCCCTCAATGCAACCGGAAGCAGTTGCGTCATAATCACGTGGCAGTCATGAGACTTTAGGTTCTGGAACTTTTTCTCTGCCATGTTTATTATTCCCTTTATATTTGACGAGAAGCCAGACGGTACCTTAATACTGAGCATGCATTCAAAGAAGATTTCCTTCTCTTCTTTGGTAAGAGCGTAGCTGGCATGGCCCTGATGTATGCGTCTTTTCCGTGCATACGTTGCTGGTCCTCCCGTGCCTCAGGTGTATCTTTTGTCTTCCCATACACGCCCAAGAAGCCAAGCAGGGTCACACAAAGATTCTTCGTCACGTGCATCACGTCGATTGCGGAGCGGACCTCTAGGTCTTTCCAATAGGGCAGGTCCCAAAATATAGATTTCTTCTTCCACATGGGTGCGCGTCCTTCAGCGTCATTCGGAACAGGTTGTCCGCCAGGACCCTTTCCAAAGACTACCTTCAAATCCTTGACCATATCATGTACATCAGCACCAGTACGTTGGCGAGGCTTCGTCCGGTGATCCGCCTCACCTTTGAAATACTTGCCTTTCTTTCTTACGGGATGCCTGCTCGGAAGAAATCGACGATGTCCCAGGTACACATTCTTCCTACAATTGCCCAAATATATACTGTCGGTATCATCCAAACAGTGCATGCATCCGCGGTATCCCTTGTTTGTCTGTCCTGAAAGGTTATTGAGAGCAGGCTAATCATTGATGGTCACGAACAGCAACACCTTTAGGTCAAATTCTTCCCCCATGTGCTCATCCCACGCACGTACACCTGTTCCATTCCACAGCTGTAAGAGTTCTTCAACTAATGGCCTTAGGTACACATCAATGTCGTTGCCGGGTTGCTTAGGGCCTTGGATGAGCACTGGCATCATAATGAACTTCCGCTTCAAGCACAACCAAGGAGGAAGGTTATACAAACATAGAGTCACATGCCAGGTGCTATGGTTGCTGCTCTACTAAGGATTAATGCCATCTGCGCTTAGACCAAACCATACGTTCCTTGTGTCATCTGCAAACTCCTTCCCGTACTTTCTCTCGATTTTTCTCCACTGCGACCCGTCAGCGGGTACTCTCAACTTTCCGTCTTTCTTACGGTCTTCTCCGTGCCATCACATCGCCTTGGCATGCTCTTTGTTTTGGAATAAACGTTTCAACCGTGGTATTATAGGAGCATACCACATCACCTTGGCAGGAATCTTCTTCCCGGGGCGCTCGCCCTCGACATCACCAGGGTCATCGCGGCTGATCTTATAGCGCAATGCACCGCATACCGGGCAAGTGTTCAAATCCTCGTACTCACCGCGGTAGAGGATGCAGTCATTAGGGCATGCATGTATCTTCTGCACGTCTAACCCTAGAGGGCAGACAACCTTCTTTGCTTCGTACGTACTCTCGGGAAATTCGTTGTCCTTTGGAAGCATATTCTTTATCATTACCAGCAACTTTCCAAATCCCTTGTCAGATACACCATTCTCTACCTTCCATTTCAGCAATTCCAGTGTGGTGCCCAACTTTTTCTTGTCAGCTTCGCAATTCGGGTACAACAATTTCTTGTGATCCTCTAACATGCGCTGCAACTTCTTCTTCTCCAAATCACTTGCGCAGTTTCTCTTTGAATCGGCAATGGCCCGACCTAGATCATCAGCGGGCTCATCTGATGCCTCTTCTTCAGCTTCTTCCCGCATTGCCGGCTCAACTTCTTCCCCCATTGTTGTATCATCGTATTCAGGGAACCCATGGCCAGGATAGCTGTCGTCGTCCTCTTCTTCTCTATTGTCTTCCATCATAAACCCCTCTTTCTCCGTGCTTGGTCCAAACATTATAGTGGGGCATGAAACCGGACTTAAACAGGTGGACGTGAATGGTTCTTGACGTAGAGTAATTGTGATCATTCTTACAGACAGCACATGGACAAGGCATAAAACCATCCGCCCGCTTGTTTGCCTCAGCCGCAAGCAGAAAAGTTTGCACGCCATTAATGAACTCGGGAGAGCATCGGTCATCGTACATCCATTGTCGGCTGATCTTCATTACACAACACCGAAAAGACCAAATTAATACAAGTTCATACAACACTTAAATGCAACAAACAAATAACTCTCTAACTAAAGCATTTAAATGGAACAACAAATGCGATCAAGATCGCAACTAAGGTAACAATTGATCCAACAGCATAATGATACCAAGCCTCACTATCAATGTCATCTATATCTATCTATCTATCTATCTATACCTCTCTATATATATACATATACATACATATACCTATACTAATTTGTGACTCCCAATAAATTCTCACGTTAATTAGTAATTAGGAGCCGTTTATCTGATGTGGGGCCAAATTATTACGGTGTTGATTTAACTGTTAGAGATTTCCACCTTAAGCCAAAGGAGTAAAAAATATGTTGTGGGACAAACAATAACCGTCCAGATCTAACCTCTGTGTGCAGAGTCCCCCGAAAAACAAACTATGTACCATAGCAATCTGATCTTAACCCCTAAAAAGCAAGTATCTATAAACGAGCAATCTGATCGCAACTCCAGGCATCTCCTCTTCCTCGAGGGCATCTCCTCTCCCTCGCCCATCCATCAGCTTCCTCCTCTCTTTCCTACTGAAGAAAAATACATCTCCAAAAGTTTTGTTCCATCTGGTGGCAGTGATTTGATCCAGCGGCAAATCACATCTCCCGACTGACTCTGCACACGCTACTTCGGTTGTCATTGTGGACGGCGCCGGCGTGAGCAGCCTGGTCTCAGACGAGATTTTACTCCAGAACCGCATTAAAGTATCGATCTTTCCTTGCTCCCAGTTCTCTCTCCTCCCCATGTCTCCATGCCATGCCGCCGTCGATTTCTATCAAAATTCGAAGTAGGCGCCACCTGCTAACACCGCGGGCAGCACACCCTCCTCCATCTCTTTTATTTTGCACCCTTTAATGAGGTCTGGGCACGGTTTCCAGCTGCAAAGATTGATCGGTGCATGTTTTATGAAGGTGTGTACGTGCATGTTCAGTCGAGCGAGTATGTACGTGGCATCTCACCGAGCGAGCTTCTGCATGATCACGCCAGGAAAAAATCAAGCGAGCTTGCTTCGTCACCGTTCACAAGCGAACACTGCAGGACAGCACGAGCATGGTTATATTGCAATCAATTGTGTCGCTCCTGTGCGTGTGTTAGCAGGTAAAAGAAATTGATATGTGTTTTATGAAGGTGTGTACGTGCATGTTCAGTCGAGCGACTATGTACGTGGCATCTCGCCGAGCGAGCTTCTGCATGATCGCGCCAGGAAAAAATCAAGCGAGCTTGCTTCGTCACTGTTTACAGGCGGACACTGCAGGATAGCACGAGCATGGTTATATTGCAATCAATTGTGTCGCTGCTGTGCGTGTGTTAGCAGCTAAAAAAATTGATATGTGTTTTTTTTTGCAAAAGAAATTGATATGTGATTTTTTTGCAAAAGAAATTGATATGTGTTACATGTACGCACTGTACGTACTAGCCTATCTAGCAGGCCTGAAACTATCAACCTGTTTGGAGAATCAGGTTGGTATGTGCACATTTGGATTTTACTATACTGTCTAAATCTGATGATGACCTTCTTAGCTTTTATTAAACAAGCAGTGCGCAAATACCTGCAGGAGCTAAGTCTTATTTACTGGGACATACAAGATCGCAATAAACACATCTGCTATCTGGCCGCTGAACACAAGCAATAGTTCATATGTGGCTGCTGGTGCGGCTAGGATTTATGCCTGGAGAAACAATAGCAACAGCTGTATCGCTTTGTCCAGCCATGGCATCATTCATGTTGAATGATGTGGTTGACACTAACACAGGTACTCGCTCACAATAGATGTATTTGGTATTATCTATGTAGTTGTTTATCAATGAAACCGGTCACATATTATATTTCTGTACGGATGGTGTGTTGGATTGTTATTTTGTTAAAGATGGTAGCACTATCTTAGATTTATCTCTTCGTTAGTAATTTCTTTTTAAGCTAATCGGTGTAGTTGATTACTTGACTAAAGCCTTTAAAGGTATGAACTGATGAAAAGTGGAATATGTCTTGAGTAACAAGTTTAAATTATTATTCAGATGATATGTTTTGTAGCTGGGCACTTGCTAAATTGTTTACGCTATCTTCCAGTTAAAAAGATATGAAAATCATTCGTGCAGCCTTGATCTGCTCTGGAACAGTTTCACCGATTCTCAGGTAAGGAACGCGATCTTTCCATGTGTTTATTTAATCTGTAGAAGTTATGATCACAAATGCTTTTAGTGATGATCGATGGAATTGAACTACCTGATTATTGGTCGTCCAGACCTTTTTAGGGACCTTCTAGGATTTTGATTTGACATGAAATCATTTTTTTTTCTCCGTGGTAATGTCATTGCAACCATCGTTGATCTAAAGCTGCATTCTCCACAATAATGAGTTCGAATCTGAGAATGTCCAGAAGAACGGATCTCCGTTAGCGGCGGTACCCTCAGTGGAATATTGTCATGCTAGCCTTAGCCACAGGAACTAAAAGGTATTCCATCACCCGGTTCAGATTGAAATACTCTTTTCTTTTGTTCAGTCAACTTGGCTTTCCTGTATGGTACAGTTGGTATCTCGATTGAAGTTGGCTGAGCCATTGCATGGCTCTGAAGATTCGTTTGTATTAGACAATAGTTTAGATGCAAAGTATAAGTTCCCAAAGAAAAGTATTATTGTGCATGCTCTGAAACCGTTTCACCGATTCTCAGGTAAGCAACGCATCTTTCCATGTGTTGCTTTAATCTGTAGAAGTTAAGATCACAAATGCTTTTAGTGATGATCGATGGAATTGAACTACCTGATTATTGGTCGTCCAGACCTTTACTGTCATTGCAACCATCGTTGATCTCAAGCTGCATCCTCCACAAGAATGAGTTTAAAATCTGAGAATGTCCAGAAGAACGGATCTCCGTTAGCGGCGGTACCCTCTTTGGAACATTGTCATGCTAGCTTTAGCCGCAGGAACTAAAATGTATTCCATCACCCGGTTTGATTGAAATCCTCTTTTTTTTGTTCAGTCAACTTGGTTTTCCTGTATGGTACAGTTGGGATCTAGATTGAAGTTGGCTGAGCCATTGCATGGCTCTGAAGATTCGTTTGTGTTAGTGTTTCGATGCAAAGTATAAGTTCCCTACGAAAAGTATTATTCCGCACCATTCCAGTTTGTATTTTTAACTGATGGGACAGTAGTACTACTGCACATATATAGTACATGCTAAATTGTGCATGTTATCTTCCAAGTAAAAGGATACGAAATTGTAGAAAAATATAAAATCGCCATACACTAACAGCTTCAGCATTAGTCTTTGAGCTATTGGACACATCTGCTTCTCATTCTACCTAACGACTGATATATTGTATTTTCCCATGGCTGCTATGCCAGAAACATTTTGAATAAATTGGTGTTCCTTTTATCACTTAAGAAGTATACTGATCAAGAAATTCACGTGAACAGGAATGGGGTTGAGCCTTCACGTTGTGGTTTAGTTGTAGGTTAATCAAAGATGGACATGGTGAAATGAATAAATGTTGCAAAGAAATCACTATATTCTATTTTAGACATCACTGCTATTTCAAATTATTTAGTGCACACTATTATTGATAGTGTTTAATTTGGGTCACCATTGGAACTACTGGAAGTAATCAAGGGACTTATGTGAATATAAAGGCCAGTGACATTTAATTTTGTTGGCAGAACAATTTGATGTCAGCAAGGTCCTTCTATGGGTTCATCATGATAACATACACCCATTTTAATATAGTCTAAATTTAATTAATTGGTTCTCCTTGGTCGAAACACTCACCAACACATTTTATAATGCAATACTCCCGAAGTACTCTACTACAAATTAAGAACAACCACACAATTCTGCATACTAAGGAGCTCACAAGGATAAACCAGAATAGCAATTATTAACTACTGACTATTATAACTCTTTTTGTGTGTGTGTCTTGCACCGGCTTACACATCATTTTTAGTGTTCTATTTACTACCAATCAGCCAGTGAATGAAATAATATTATTTCATTTATTCCCACATGATTGAATGATGAATTATATTATCCTTTCCATTTTTCATGTTCACACTCACTACCTATGATGTCACACATGATTGTTCTTTTGCTTCAAATATGCTTTTGTACTACTGCATTAGTTTTCATGATTTAGCTTTTGCGCTATTTTTTGTGACTTTTATAATTTCTAATTTGAGGCTTGGTACCTTCCGCCATGTTAATCCACAATTTCTCAGGTATTAAGACGCATCATAATTTAATGATTAGGGTTATATGAGCAATGAAGGTTATCCTTAAGAGATTACACCTAACTGTGCTCATGTAACTTTACTCTAAATATGGAGCCTATTTTATGCCTAACATTCTAAAAAATGGAAGAGAAAATATATACGATTATTTTCATGACATCTAAGATGTTATGGCAGCGAAACTATGTTTTGTTCGCATCATAAAAAAAACATGGCATTCTTTGTCAGATTCTCAACTTAGTAAATATATGTTCATAAAGTGTAGTCCCTTCTGAAAAAAATAAAAAAATTGTATATAAAAAAATCATAATACATAGATGTTCGCAAATTCCTAAGGCAAAACTAGGGAAATATTTTACAATTCAATACAAAAAAATACGAGTACAACAACATCGGTCATGATTTAAAAATTAAATAAAGTACCCATGTTTTGTAAAAACCCAATAATTTGTCTTATAATTTATATTCCATATAAATAAGTTAGGCTTGATATAATGTTATCCTTTTCACAATTGAAGTCGGCACAAACAAGTAGTGTAACATAATGGGTATATCATACATATAGTAGATTATATGATCAGAATAATTTGAAAAGAATATATCCTTTTTCCACCATTTAAAAAGTATGTGTTGTTGCATGTTATTAGTTCGAATAAATTGAAATTCCCTTAGAATTCTTATTTTCAGTTTCATGTCTAACAAATATTGGATGCAAAAAAATTACTCCCTCTGATCGAAATAAGTGTCGTAATTTTGAACTAAAGTTAGTTTAACCTTAGTTCAATACTATGGCACTTACTATGGATAGTTGGGAGTAATAGAGTTACAGATCATATAAATCTCTGTAAAATATGGCTAGCCGTGCAGCTGCACAGGTTGCCGACTAGTATTTTCTAATCTTTCTAATCTTCAAGCGCATTTTCTCCATCTTGATCTTGTGATCATCGACGACATCGGCAACATACAACTCCAATTCCATCTTCTCCCCCTCAATTCTTTCCAATTCTTCTTTCAAATACTCATTTTCTCTTTCAACTAAAATTAACCTCTCGACAATAGGGTCAGTTGGAATTTCCGGTTCACAAACCTCCTAGATAAAAATATCTACTTGATGGGCATAATAATTTGTCATAAACACGAAATGCAACAACTAGTTTTAAAAGAGAATATACCACATCCGAATCATAACAAGGACGAGGGCCGACGGGGACGGATATCAAAACCATGGCACTATGTATAACAAACAACGTACGGGTAAGATAATTATACGAGTAACTATGTATCCAAATCACACAAACATCAATTTGGTAATGTAAAACATTCATGAACAAGAGGCTCACCACAAGGTGGTGCCGGCGACGGGACGGTGCGGGACGGTGGTTACAACGGAGATTTAGGAGGCACTAAGTAAACTACACCTACATATGCAAACTAAGTGTTATTTTTTGACCTCAAATTGCATATAAATCAAATACTAGCACATATATTTCCTCCCAAATTACTAAACTCATAAATTAATCACTATACAAAGCATTGCAAGAGCTAATCTAGCAATGAGAGATGAAAGGACAAAGTTGCTAACCTTTGTGATCATTTGAATGGATGGGGGCCTTCAAATCTTGACAAATTTTGGGCAAAATGTGTGATGAGCTCGAGAGGAAGAGGGGAAGAACAGAGAGGAGAGGGGAAAGGGGAAGAACAGAGCGAGCTTGGGTGGACGAAGGGTTTATGTAGGACGACCTTTAGCACCGGTTCGTGCCACGAACCGGTACTAAAGGTGCTGGAGGGGCCCCGGACTGACAACATCCTGCCACCACTCACTTTAGTATTGGTCCGTGGCACGGACCGGTGCTAAAGGTTCGCCACGAACCGATACTAATGAGAGCGGCCGGCTAGCCGTTGGAACCGGCACTAATGCACACATTAGTGCCGGCTCAAAATCAAACCGACACTAATGTGCTTGACATTTGACCCTTTTTCTACTAGTGATGTCGTTTCTAAGTGAGATGATCTTAGCGGGAGGAAAATATTTAGAGATAAAAGCATCTTTGCACTTATTCCATGAATCAATACTATTTTTAGGCAAAGACGAAAACCAAGTTTTAGCACGATCTCTAAGCGAAAACGGAAATAGCTTCAATTTAACAATATCATTGTCCACATCTTTCTTCTTTTGCATATCACACAAATCAACAAAGCTGTTTAGATGGGTAGTGGCATCTTCACTAGGAAGGCCGGCGAATTGATCTTTCATGACAAGATTCAACAAGGCAGTATTGATTTCACAAGATTCAGCATCGGTAAGAGGAGCGATCGGAGTGCTAAGAAAATCATTGTTGTTGGTATTGGCAAAGTCACATAATTTAGTATTATCTTGAGCCATCGTGACAAGCAAGCAATCCAACACACAGGCACACACAAGAAGCAAGCGAAAAAGAGGCGAATGGAAAGAGAAGGCGAATAAAACGGCAAGGGTGAAGTGGGGGAGAGGAAATTGAGAGGCAAATGGCAAATAATGTAATGCGAGGGATAAGAGTTTGTGATGGGTACTTGGTATGTCTTGACTTGCGTAGACTCCCCGGCAACGGCGTCAGAAATGGCTCGTTGTCGGGAGATCAAATCTTGACTTGACTTGGTGTAAGCCTCCCCGACAATGGCGCCAGAAATCCTTCTTGCTACCTCTTGAGCATGCGTTGGTTTTCCCTTGAAGAGGAAAGGGTGATGCACCAAAGTAGCGTAAGTATTTCCCTCAGTTTTTGAGAACCAAGGTATCAATCCAGTAGGAGGCCACACGCAAGTCGCCTCGTACCTACACAAACAAATAAGAACCTTGCAACCAACGCGATAAAGGGGTTGTCAATCCCTTCACGGCCACTTGCAAAAGTGAGATCTGATAGAGATGATAAGATAATATTTTTGGTATTTTTATGATAAAGACTAAAAGTAAAGATTGCAAAGTAAAAATAGATGGGAAACTTATATGATGGAAAATAGACCCGAGGGCCATAGGTTTCACTAGTGGCTTCTCTCAAGATAGCATAAGTATTACGGTGGGTGAACAAATTACTGTCGAGCAATTGATAGAATAGTGCATAGTTATGAGAATATCTAGGCATGATCATGTATATAGGCATCACGTCCGCAACAAGTAGACCGACTCCTGCCTGCATCTACTACTATTACCCCACACAACGACCGCTATCCAGCATGCATCTAGAGTATTAAGTTCATAAGAACAGAGTAACGCATTAGGCAAGATGACATGATGTAGAGGGATAAACTCAAGCAATATGATATAAACCCCATCTTTTTATCCTCGATGGCAACAATACAATACGTGTCGTTTCCCCTTCTGTCACTAGGATCGAGCAACGCAAGATTGAACCCAAAGCTAAGCATTTCTCCCATTGCAAGAAAGATCAATCTAGTAGGCCAAACCAAACTGATAATTCGAAGAGACTTGCAAAGATAACAAATCATACATAAAAGAATTCAGAGGAGATTCAAATATTGTTCATAGATAATCTTGATCATAAACCCACAATTCATCGGATCTCGACAAACACACCACAAAAAGAGTTACATCGAATAGATCTCCAAGAAGATCAAGGAGAACTTTGTATTGAGATCCAAAGAGAGAGAAGAAGCCATCTAGCTAATAACTATGGACCCGAAGGTCTGTGGCAAACTACTCACACATCATCGGAGAGGCTATGGTGTTCATGTAGAAGCCCTCCGTGATCGATTTCCCCTCCCGCGGAGCGCCGGAAAAGGCCCCAAGATGGGATCTCATGGGTACAGAAGGTTGCGGCAGTGGAAATAGGGTTTTGTGGTGCTCCTGGATGTTTTCAGGGTACATGGGTATATATAGGAGGATGAAGTAGGTCGGTGGAGCTATGAGGGGCCCACGAGGGTGGGGGCGTGCCCAGGGGGCAGGCGCGCCTCCCTGCCTTGCGCCTTCCTCGTTCGTTTCTTGACGTCCACTCCAAGTCCTCTGGATCACGTTTGTTCCAAAAATCACGCTCCTGAAGGTTTCATTCCGTTTGATATTCCTTTTCTGCGAAACACTGATATAGGCCAAAAAACAGCAATTTGCTCTGGGCCTTGGGTTAGTAGGTTAGTCCCAAAAATAATATAAAAGTGTATAATAAAGCCCATTAAACATCCAAAACAGATAATATAATAGCATGGAACAATAAAAAATTATAGAAAACCCCCTTTTCCTGTTAGGATAAAGGAACATGCTAAAGTTTCAACTGTGGTTAACAAAAGTTATGTTGGAACACCTAAATCATATGAACAAATTAGGATGGAACCTAGTGTTGCTATGGTTAAAGATCTCTTGGAAGAAGATATAGATGGGCATGTTATTTACTTCTGCGCAGAAGCTGCTAGAATTGCTAAACCCGATAAAAGGGATAAACATAGACCAGTTGTTGGCATGCCTGTCATCTCAGTTAAAATAGGAGATCACTGTTATCACAATTTATGTGACATGGGTGCTAGTGTGAGTGCTATTCCTTACACTTTATATCAAGAAATTAAGAAAGACATAGCACCTGCAGAGATAGAAGACATATATGTTACTATTAAACCTGCTAATAGAGACACCATATCACCTTGTGGGATTGTTAGAGATGTTGGAGTCTTGTGTGGAAAATAAAATACCCTATTAATTTTCTTGTTCTTGGTTCCCCACAAGATGACTTCTGTCCCATTATCTCTGGTAGACCTTTCTTGAACACAATTAATGCTAAGATAGATTGCAAGAAACAAAATGTTAGTGTTAGCTTTGGTGATGAGTCTCATGAGTTTAATTTTTCCAAGTTTAGTAGAAATCATCATGAAAAAGAATTGCCTAGTAAGGATGAATTAATTGGTCTTCCTTCTATTTTTGTGCCACCTATTGATCCTTTAGAACAATATTTGCTAGACCATGAATATGATTTTCATATGCATGAAAGAAATGAAATCGATAAGATTTTCTTTGAACAACGTCCTCTACTTAAACACAATTTGCCTATTAAAACTCTGGGAGGTCCTCCTCCACCTAAAGGTGATCCTGTGTTTGAATTAAAGCAATTGCCAGACACATTGAAATATTCTTATCTTGATGAAAAGACAATATATCCTATTATTATCAGTGCTAACCTTTCAGAGCATGAAGAAGAAAGATTATTGAAAGTTCTAAGGAAGCACCGAGCTGCTATTGGATATACTCTTGATGATTTAAAGGGCATTAGTCCCACTCTATGTCAGCACAAAATTAATATGGAACCTAATGCTAAACCAGTTGTTGATCACCAACGTCGGTTAAATCCGAAGATGAAAGACGTGGTAAGAACGGAAATATTAAAACTACTGGAAGCAGGTATAATCTATCCTATAGCTGATAGTAGATGGGTAAGTCCTGTTCATTGTGTCACTAAGAAAGGATGTATTACTGTTGTTCCTAATGATAAGAATGAACTTATTCCACAAAGAATTGTTACAGGCTATAGAATGGTAATTGATTTCAGAAAATTAAATAAAGCAACTAGAAAAGATCATTACCCTTTGCCTTTTATTGATCAAATGCTTGAAAGATTATCTAAGCACACACACTTTTGCTTCCTTGGTGGATATTCTGGCTTTTCACAAATACCTGTTTCTCAACCTGATCAAGAAAAGACCACTTTTACTTGTCCTTTTGGAACCTATGCTTATAGGCGTATGCCTTTTGGTTTAGGGATTTTTATTTATGTGCCCCTGGTTCCTTAGCTCTACTCATTCATCCCCACTCTATTAACTTTTGCTCACTTTTCCCCACTCCCTTGCCCGAAACCCTCAGAACAGGTTATAAAGGACGTTGTCGTCGGGTCAATGCCTTTGACCGTTAACTGACGAGTGGGGCCGCGTATACGTGGGCGCATGCAAAACCACGGTCGTGGGGTAGCACGTGTCCATGGACATGCCCGAAACGTCCCATTATATAGAGAGGGGCAACCACCTCCATCGCCCTACCATTTCCCCCCAAATCCCCTCCCTGCCGCATCATCTTCCTCCCCCCACCGGCGTCGTCTCGCTCCCCTCCACTGCCTCCACCACACCGTCTCGCTCTCCCCCACCGCATCCTCTTCCTCACCTTCATCGCCTCCATCTTTCATATGGCCGACGCTCGTGGCGACGCTAGCGCAGCGACCGAAGATGTGGTGGAGCTGCAGGGTCAGCGCGCGGCGACCGCGGATGTCGGCGGCGTTCACAGCGGTGCGGGGAAACTCGCAACCGCTACGGATGTGGCGAGCTCCGCCTCATCGCTGCAGAAGATGACGGCGTCGAGCGGCGCAGTCCATCCTGATACCCCCGATGCGCCGCCTGTCGTGGAGCAGCAGGTATTTGCACCTGCTTAGCTTGTAGAGTTACTTGCTCCCTAGTTGCATTGGTTAGATTGTGATTCATACGGTAGTTCAGATGGTTAGAGTAGTTGGTTTGACGGATGGGCCGGGGTTTTTTGTATGGGTTGGGGGGATGGGGGTTTTTGGACTAGGGTTTGTTGGATAAATTCGTTACAAAAATGCTAGATGTTGTGAACTATGATTTTAGGTGCTGCAATGATTGGGGTTTTTAGATTTGTTTTTAGATTTGAATAAATTCGTTGCAAAAATGCTAGATGTTGTGAACAGATGCATGCTTATTAGATTTGTTTTTAGTGCTCACAGATTGGGGTTTTTAGTGCTACTCAGATTCGTTGCCTTAGATTGGGTCCCTATTAGATTTGTTTTTGAATGCTACTCAGATTGGGGTTTTGAATGTCATATGCCCAAATGGAATCCATTGATTAAGAAGTTATTTGATTCATTAGAATATAAATTTGTCCACAATATGTAGTTATATTAGCTCTGTTCTTCAATGTGTGTGCATGACCAATGATCAATGTGTTATTTGAAAATGTCATATTGGGGTTTTTGATCAATGTGTGTACAAATCTAATACATTGATATACTAGTGATGGATGTGGTTTTTGAATGCATAGAGCTAAGGGGAATAGAAATAAATAACCCCACTTCTAAAACATTTCCGATATTGGGAGTATATTAGCCCTATGATCAATGTGTCATGTGTGCATATCTAAATTTTCAATTGGCTACTACTGATGGATGTAATTGTATATTCAGGAGGATGATGGTTGGGGGGAGAAAGAGGAAGCTGGCCGACGTCGACTACGACCCGTACGAGGGGGCGTTTAGTGACGATTCTGAATATGAGGTAAGCCTATCCCTTGTTCATTTAGTTCCTTTGACATAGTGTATCCATGAATCTATAATGTAGTAATGTAACTCATTCATGTGTCCAGTATGATTCTGGAGAAGAAGTGTACAAGGGCAACGTCGCATCCTTCACAGCCAAGGAGGTGGTGAAGATCAAGGCCATGGGAGTTGCTTCCTTCTACAACCGCAAGACCAAGAAGTGGCACTGCCCCTATTGCACCACCAAGCCAATGCCAAGGGATGGCCGCTTCGATCACCTTCTGTCTCATGCGGAGGATGTAGCGATTCGTGGGGAGGACTACATGATCAGGAGGCAGCATGCCGCCCTCGCGAAGGCCCTAACTCCGGCGTGATGTGATCGATGATGTGATGTTGTGAACTGAACCTTTCAGTTTATCTGTTGGGTTACTTTTGGTTTGCTGAATTGAATCTCGTTGGTTATGGTTTGTTGAACTGAATTTAGTTTTCATGAATTTGGTTATGGTTGACTATGCTGATGCTAGTAATCTGGTTGCTATCTATATTTGTCTGTCCTTAAATTTGCCTGTGGTATATTTGTCTGTCCTGAATCTATGGTTAGTTATGTTTTGATGTTGTGAACTGTGATTTTAGGTGTTGCAGTGATCACACATGTTGTGTAGGAAATCAAATGCATGCTCCAAATGAGATCATGTAAATGTTGGCAAACCTAGACAGTATAAATTCAAGAAAATGCAAAAACAAGTAAAACCTTGGCAAACTATCTATGTTTGTGTAGGAGATCATGTGTGCAAAATCTGAAGTGATTTAGAGGAGGTCAAATAAATTTGAATTTGAGAAATGTGCTCCAAATGAGCTCCCAGGCTAGGGTAAACAGCCCATTTGTAATCAAATTTTTTGGACCTACTCTAAATGAGCCAAATGTTTTTTTATTAACACATATTCACTTTCCATAGTGTAGATTCGAAGTCTCACTATTTTTTGAATTAATCTTCATATTTTTTACATTTTCTTTTGAAAACATATGCTTTAATATAAAAACTATTAAAACACGTTTGAAATATGAAAATGGAAAACTAACTTCAGATCCTTCTTATTCACTTTGAAATAAAGCTTTGGTGATTTTTTTGATTTTTCAAAAACAGAAGGTAACCCTACCTCCTCTCCTTGAACTCCATGAAATCATGTACATGATAGCTCATATGTGTGAAGGTTTTCTCATGAAAATAACCATAAACCAAGTTTATGATTTTTTGTTGGTAACATGTCACATAAGACAACATTGTGCGCATGTTTTATTTTATTTTTTGTTTTTTAAATTAATGGTGCTCATTTGACCTCGATCGTGCCACCTAGGGTTCTTTCATGAAAATGACCATAGACCAACTTTAGTATTTTTCCTCGTTAGTTTGTCTTATAAAATGACGAACGGCGAAGGTTTCATATTTTTCGATTTTTTTAAATTAGTTATGCTCAGTCAAAGCCTTCAAAACCCCGTTGACCAGCTCAAAACCCCTCTAAACCCCGCGGGGTTTCGCCTAACCCTAGCTCCCAACGTCAGTCGTCCGATCATACCCTTGCGCCAAGCGACGGCCCTTAGATCTGGTCTTCTAGAAGGAATTAGGTGGGCTGGCTGCGTGCAGGCTCCGCGCCATTGGATCACAAGGATGGCTCCGCATCGTTGGATCGTGGGGCGATCCGCGAGAGGCGATCCTATTGGTTGTGCTCGGCCGCTCGCCCACCACTGACTCCGTGAAAAAAAACGTTGTTATTGGGCCCAAAAGGAAACCAAGCTCTGGTTGGGCATCGCAGTTATTGGGCCCAAAAACGTCGAATTGCGTCGTTTTTTTCATCGTTTGCTCTGTTTTTTGTGAACGTGTTGGCTCTGTATTTTTGCATAGTTTGAAATCAATTGACATTGCGTAGCAAAATTTAGTTCTTTTTGTTCTATACAAATGCAAAATGACCAAGTTTTTAAGGGCCAAATTTATTTTTATCATGCAAAATGGCCACAAACTATTCAAAAATTGTCTCTTTTTGTTCATATAATATATATGACCACGAATTCCCGCGCGTTGAATTAGCTTCTTTTTCTTCTTCTTTTTCATACCATCGTTTCCCACGCGTGTACACTCCCGATTCTACGGTGGGTTTGAAAACGGGCTACTTCACATTTGACCCCGTTATTGCCACGGCCAAATAACACATAGCACTACGGCTATTTAAGCCACCCTCTGCCTCTGCCATCCCTCATCCATCTCCCATCCTCTCTGCCATCCGCCCTTCTTGCTCTTCGACCACTTCTCCTTCTTGTAGCACATCCTCAGCCATGTAGTACATCGGACCAACCTACCACTTCCCACCCACTGTGCCGGAGAGGCTCTACCATCCTGGCGTGTACGTTGAGCGGACACTACGTGTGTGGGCGATATCAAGGTGCAGGACCGCAAGGAACTTCAACTCTTCCTCGCGTCCGGCTACCACCACCTCCCGCGGGGATCTCCAAGGATGTTCCATGTCGAGGAGGTCATCCAAAACGGGTTGGTGGTTGCTCTCCTTGCCCACTTCACCAACACATTCGACGCCTTCTACCTCCTCGGCCGGGTGTTTTGGTGTGGCTGCGAGTTCATCGCTTTCACCACCCACAACATGTTCATGGAGTACACCAACATCTTCCCCACCGCGTCGCGCATGCACAGTCTTCCGTACCCCATCAACGCCCCGGAGGAGCAGTGAAGGGCGCCCGGAGGAGGAGCGAGGTGGAGAAGGCGGCGTCTAGGGTTCTAAACCCTCTATCTATTTTTCTCTTTTCTTGAGTCTATATTATGTTAAGTTGTAATTGAACTATGTTGGAGATGCTATGGGCTTGTTGGCCCTTTTATCAAGTTCTATTATTAAGTTTTCTATCTATTCTATTATGAAGTTCTTCCTAGTTTCAACTATGTGATCGTGCTATGGGCTTGTTGGCCCTATCTACATGTTTGTTGATTGTTTTCTTAGAGAGCTTGCTTTGTTAGTAACCACCTAGTGCATGCAGCCACAATGAACCCTTCTTTTTTTACACAAGCCAAAAATATGTAGCCACCTAGCTAGTGCATGCGGCCACAACATATTTGTTCAATTTATTTGTTCTAGCAAAACGGGTGGAGATGCGAGTGGATCGAAAAGGCTGCAACTGATCATAAAAAAATGATGCTCTAAATCGAGGAGACAAGCATGCGAGAAGAGAGGAACCAGCGGCAGCGACCATCGCTACATCCGTGGCGGCTGGCGTGCACGAAAGCGGCTCGGTCAGTGCATCGTGGCGGCACGCATCATCGCATGCAGGCTCGGTCGGTGCATGCAGGCTCGGTCGGCGCATCATGGCGGCGCGCATCGACGCATGCAAGCAGGCTTGTTGGGTGCATGCATAGTAGGCTTCTGTCATGGCGGCGCGCGTAGGCGTTTAATGCAAGGGACGGCCCAACAAAACCACGGCCCAACGGTCGAACAGCTACACCGCCCAACGCGGCCCCACTCGTCAGAGTTAACGGTCAAAGCACTGACCCGATGACGACGTCTGTTGTGACCTCTTCTGAGGGTTTCGGGCAAGGGAGTGGGGAAGACTGAGCAAAAGTTAAGAGCATGGGGATGAATGAGTAGAGCTAAGGAACCAAGGGCATAGATGTAAAAAAACCTTTGGTTTATGTAATGCACCTGCTACCTTTCAAAGATGCATGATGGCAATATTCTCTGACTTTTGTGAAAAGATTGCTGAGGTTTTCATGGATGACTTTTCTGTTTATGGAAAATCTTTTGATGATTGTTTAAGCAATCTTGATCGAGTTTTGCAGAGATGTGAACAAACAAATCTTGTCTTGAATTGGGAGAAGTGCCACTTTATGGTCAATGAAGGCATTGTCTTGGGTCATAAAATTTCTGAAAGAGGTATTGAAGTGGACCAAGCTAAGGTTGATTTAATTAAGAAAATGCCATGTCCTAAGGACATAAAAGGTATTCGTAGTTTCCTAGGTCATGTTGGTTTCTATAGGAGGTTTATTAAAGACTTCTCTAAATTTCTAGGCCTCTCACTAATCATTTGCAACAGGATATTCCTTTTGTTTTTGATGATGATTGTTCAGAAGCCTTTGAAACACTCAAGAAAGCTTTAATCTCTGCACCTATTGTCCAACCACCTGATTGGAACTTGCCTTTTGAAATTATGTGTGATGCTAGTGATTATGTTGTTGGTGCTGTTCTAGGACAAAGAGTTGATAAGAAATTGAATGTTATTCATTATGCTAGTAAAACTCTAGATAGTGCTCAAAGAAATTATGCTACTACTAAAAAAGAATTCTTAGCAGTGGTGTTTTCTTGTGATAAGTTTAGACCTTATATTGTTGATTCCAAAGTAACTGTTCACACAGACCATGCTGCTATTAAATATCTTATGGAAAAGAAAGATGCTAAACCTAGACTTATTTGTTGGGTTCTCTTGTTACAAGAATTTGATTTGCATATTATTGATAGAAAAGGAGCTGAGAATCCCGTAGCTGATAACTTGTCTAGGCTGAGAACCCCGTAGCTGATAACTTGTCTAGGATTAAAAATGTGCTTGATGACCCACTTCCTATTGATGATAGTTTTCCTGATGAGCAGTTAACTGCAATAAATGTTGCTAATAGTACTCCTTGGTATGCTGACTATGCTAATTACATTGTTGCTAAATATTTGCCACCTAGCTTTATTTACCAACAAAAGAAAAAATTCTTCTATGATTTAAGACATTACTTTTGGGATGACCCACATCTTTATAAAGAAGGAGTAGATGGTATTATTAGACATTGTGTACCTGAGGATGAACAGGGACAAATCCTACGGAAATGTCACTCCGAACCACATGGAGGGCATCATGCTGGAGATAGAACTGCTCATAAGGTATTGCAATCTGGATTTTATTGGCCTACTCTCTTCAAGGATGCTCGTAAGTATGTCTCATCTTGTGATGAATGCCAAAGAATAGGTAATATTGGTAAGCGTCAATAAATGCCTATGAATTATTCACTTGCTGTTGAACCATTTGATGTTTGGGGATTTTATTACATGGGACCTTTTCCTTCCTCTAATGGTTATACACATATTTTGGTTGCTGTTGATTATGTTACTAAATGGGTAGAAGCTATTCCAATTAGTAGTGCTGATCAGAACACCTCTATTAAAATGCTTAAGGAAGTTATTTTCCCAAGGTTTGGAGTCCCTAGATATTTAATGACTGATGGTGGTTCACACTTTATTCATGGTGCTTTCCGTAAAATGCTTGCTAAGTATGATGTTAACCATAGAATTGCATCACGCTATCATCCTCAGTCTAGTGGTCAAGTTGAGCTTAGCAATAGAGAAATAAAATTAATTTTGCAAAAGACTGTCAATAGGTCCAGGAAGAATTGGTCTAAGAAATTAGATGATGCACTTTGGGCTTATAATCCTATGGGTATGTCTCCTTATAAAATGGTTTATGGAAAAGCTTGTCATTTGCCTCTTGAGTTAGAACATAAAGCATACTGGGCAGTTAAAGAACTCAACTATGATTTGAAACTTGCTGGCGAAACGAGGTTATTTGATATTAGCTCATTAGATGAATGGAGAACCCAAGCTTATGAAAATGCAAAATTATTCAAAGAAAAGGTTAAAAGATGGCATGACAAAAGAATCTAAAAGCGTGGGTTTAAAGTCGGAGAATATGTTCTTTTGTACAACTCTCGTTTTAGATTCTTTGCAAGAAAGCTCCTCTCAAAATGGGAAGGCCCATATGTCATCGAGGAGGTTTACCGGTCTGGAGCCATCAAAATAAATAATTCCGAAGGTACTAACCCGAAGGTTGTCAATGGACAACGAATAAAGCATTATATCTCAGGTACGCCTATTAATGTTGAAAGTAATATTATCCAAACTTTGACACCGGAAGAACACATAAAAGAGTCCTTCCGGAACACTCCAGAATCGTCAAAATAAGGAGGTACATGATACGGTAAGTAAACGGACTCCGAAAAATCTGCAAAAATATTTTTTTGTCAGTTTTGCAATATTTTAAAATTTTGGAAATAAAGAAACTTCTAGGAAGCGTCCCCTGGTGGGCACAAGACACCAGGGCACGTCAGGCATGCCTGGCGCGCCCAGGTGGGTTGTGCCCACCTGGGACACCTTCCGAACTCCATTTCTCTTCTGTAAACTTGTCCTCCAAGATAAAAAAATCTATATATACTTCCCGAACCTGTTAATCACCATATCGCAAAGAAATCCTCTGTTCTCTTTTTCCCTTGTTGTTTTCTGTCAGATCCCATCTACCATGGCTACTTCAAGCTCCTCCAAGGACAAGTTCTTCAAGAACGTCATCAACCCATATCTGCGGGAGGTGGTGCAGCACCCTCAGGTCATTGAGATGCATGAGGGGGTGCTTCACCCTTGTGATGTGCCCTATCCCAAGGGGACGGGAGCCATGGAGGCTAGGCTTGAAGCTGTGGAGCAAGATGTCTTCTCGTGTAAGGGGATGGTGGAGCGTGGACTCCATGCCAATCACCTAATGATCACGGACCTCTCCCGTGATCTCAAGGTGGATGGCAAGCCCATGAAGGACATCGTCTTCACCTTCAACGAGCAAATCAACTTCCTCTAAAGCCAGATCTATGACCTCCAGAACCAAGTCTTTGAATATGAGGCGAGGTTTAAAGGTATGAGTTTGGCTTCTAGTTGCAGGACCCGTGAGACTCACTCTTCCTCTTATGATGGTGGACCACTGCCATGGAAATCCAAGGACAAGACCTCTTCTTCTTCACCACCACCATCTTCTTCACCCACAAAGGAGAACTGAGTATCGGGTATGGGCACTCCCCTTGGCCTCCGCCAAGCTTGGGGGAGGTGCCCCGGTATCGTATCATCCCACTATATTTTTGCTTTTACTTATTTTAGTTCGATCTATTTGCTTTAGATGAAATAAAGTTTAGTTTGATCCTTTCTTCTTTGAGAGTTTGCTAAGTGATCTATCTTTGTAATCGTGTTCAAGTTATATAATAAAGTTAGTTTGTGTTTTCACTTTCTTTACTTTCATGTTGCAAATAAAGAAAAGAAAAGACAAAGAAAGCAAATAAAAGAAAGGAAATAAATCAATAAGATCATATACTAATCCTATGGTAGGTGATAGCACCACATAAGGAAAAGTATAAGTAGGAAATTTTATTAGAGATTGACAAAAATAGCATTAGTCAATGATGCAACTCATGCAAGAACTAATAAGGGAAGGGAAGATTCACATATAAAATTACTATCCAAGAAATCTTTTGTGATTGTGAGCCCTCATCGAAATATTATATGCCAAAATTGTTGACGTTGGACAAGGAAGACAACGTAATGGTTTATGTTTGTTTACATTCACATAGAAGTCATATTGTCATAGATCCTTTAACATGTGGTGCTTGCCCCCTATCTTCGCTAGCCAAAATTTCCGCACTAAGTAGAGATACTACTTGTGCATCCAAAAACCCTTAAACCAAAATCTTGTTCAAGTGTCCACCATACCTACCTAGGGGTTGAGCAAGATCCCTCAAGTAAGTTGTCATCGGTGCAAAAAGGCAATAAAAATTGCTTCTAAATGTGTGAGATTGTTTAGTGTAAGAGAAAATTGAGCATTGCACGAACTTGTATGACAAAGAATAAAAGCGACAGACTGCATAATAAAGGTTGTCATCTTAAGGGGCAATGTAACATGACGTTCTTTTGCACTAAGGGATTGAGCATACAAATAAATAAGCGCATGGCAACCTCTGCTTCCCTCTGCGAAGGGCCTATATTTTACTTTTATGTATTTACTTTTATGCAAAGAGTCAAAGTTTTCCTTCTACTCCTTTTTTATTTTTCTCCTTTGGCAAGCATCATGTGGTGAGGAAAGATCTAGGCACATATGTACAGTTGAATATAGATAGCATGAGTTATTATTGTTGACATCACCCTTGAGGTGAGTATGTTGGGAGGCGAAACTATAAGCCCCTATATTTCTAGGTGTCCGGTTGAAACGTTTTGCTTATGTGTACAAGGTGAGTGTTAGCAATCATAGAAGACTATATGATGGTTGAGTATGTGGACTTGCCTAAAGGCTCTGACATGTGACCCTTCCTGAAGAGATGATGAATTGTAGTTCAAAGTTGACTGAGAACATAGTTTGTTGGTTTCTAATAGAGTTTTTGCTTTATACTTCGATTATGTGATGAACGGTTACTTATTCATGGGAAGTGTGTGATAGAAGTTCTATGATAAAAGTATTATGTTTAAATTTGTTGTTGTTATAATAATCAACATGATGCTTCTATGCCCGTATTTTGTTTGTATCGACACCTCACTCTCAAAGCATGTGGACATGTTTTTCGATTTCGGTTTTTGCTTGAGGACAAGCGAGGTCTACGCTTGGGGGAGTTGATTCGTCCATTTTGCATCATGTTTCCTTACTGTTATTTATAATGTTTTTATCCATAATAATGCTTTTTGGAGTAATTCTAATGCCTTTTCTCTCATAATTTGCAAGGTACACACCAAGAGGGAGAATTCTGACAGTTGGAAATCTGGATCTGAAAAAAGCTACGTCAGGCCACCTATTCTGCACAACTCCAAATGAGCTGAAACTTCACGGAGATTTTTTATGGAATATATAAGAAATATTGGAGCCAATAACTACCAGAGGGGGCCCACCAAGTGGGCACAACCCACCTGGGCATGCCAGGCCCCCCAGGCGCGCCCTGGTGGGTTGTGGCCTCCTCGGCCAACCTCTGGTGCCCATCTTCTGGTATATAAGTCATTTTTACCTAGAGAAAATGAAGACAAGACTTTCGGGGCGGAGCACCACCGTCTCGAGGCGGAACTTGGGCAGGAGCACTTTTGCGCTCCGGGGGAGCGATTCTGCCGGGGGAACTTCCCTCCCGAAGGGGGAAATCATCGTCATAATCATCACCAACAACTCTCCCATCTTGGGGAGGGCAATCTCCATCAACATCTTCACCAGCACCATCTCATCTCAAACCCTTGTTCAACTCTTGTATTCAATCTTGTTACCAGAACTATAGATTGGTGCTAGGGGTGACTAGTAGTGTTGATTACTTCTTGTAGTTGATTACTATATGGTTTATTTGGTGGAAGATTATATGTTCAGATCCATGATGCTATTTAATACTCCTCTGATCATGAGCATGTTTATTATTTGTGAGTAGTTACTTTTTTTCTTGAGGTCACGAGATAAATCATGTTGCAAGTAATCATGTGAACTTGATATGTGTTCGATATTTTGATAGTATGTATGTTGTGATTCCCATAGTGGTGTCATGTGAACGTCGACTACATGACACTTCACCATATTTGACCCTAAGGGAATGCATTGTGGAGTAGTAAATAGATGGTGGGTTGCGAGAGTGATAGAAGCTTAAACCCCAGTTTATGCACTATTTCGTAAGGGACCGATTGGATCCTAGAGTTTAATGCTATGGTTAGAATTTATTCTTAATACTTTTCTCGTAGTTGCGGATGCTTGCGGGAGGGTTAATCGTAAGTAGGAGGTTTGTTCAAGTAAGAACAGCACCTAAGCACCGGTCCACCCACACATCAAATTATCAAAGTAGCGAACATAGATCAAACCAACATGATGAAAGTGACTAGATGAAATTCCCGTGTACTCTCAAGAACGCTTTGCTTATCATAAGAGGCCGTTTTGGCCTGTCCTTTGCCTCAAAAGGATTGGGCTACCTTGCTGCATACTTATTGTTACTATCGTTACTTGCTCGTTACAAATTATCTTGCTACCAAACTACTCGCTACTTACCGTTTCAGCACTTGCACATATTACCTTACTGAAAACTATTTGCCATTTCCTTCTGCTCCTCGTTGGGTTCGACACTCTTACTTATCGAAAAGAGCTACAATTGATCCCCTATACTTGTGGGTCATCAATAACCCATAAGTATAGGGGATCAATTATAGCCTTTCCCAATAAGTAAGAGTGTCGAGCCCAACGAGGAGCTAAATTAATGGTAGAACAAATATTCTCTCAAGTTCTATCGACCATCGATACAACTCTACACATGCTTAATGTTCGCTTTACCTAGAACAAGTATGAAACTATAAGTACTTTGTAGGTGTGATAGGATAGGTTTACAAGATAATAAAGAACACATAAATAAAAGATAGGGGCTGTTTAGATAAAGAAACAACTAAGTTAGTTTTAGTAGAGAGCTTTTTGTCGCACGAAAGTTATTTGTCCCTAGGTAATCGATGATTAGACCGGTAATCATTATTGCAACTTTATATGAGGGCGAGGCATAAGCTAACATACTTTATCTACTTGGATCATATGCACTTATGATGGGAACTCTAGCAAGCATCCATAACTACTAAAGATCATTAAGGTAAAACCCAATCATAGCATTAAAGTATCAAGTCCTCTTTACTCCCATACGAAAACAACCCCCTTATTCGGGTTTAAACTTCTGTCACTCTAGCAACCCACCATAAGCGAATCATGAATATATTGCAAACCCTATAGTGGGGATCCCTCACGCTTGCGCAACACGGAGAGCACCATAGGACAGCACCAATAATAAAACATACAACTCAAACCAATCACGATCATCAATCAACCCATAGGACAAAACGGATCTATTCAAACATCATAGGATAGCCATACATCTAATATATAGCATTGAGCACCATGTTTAAGTAGAGATTACATCGAGTAAAATAGAGGTTACACCGCTGCATAGAGGGGGAGAGAGTTGGTGATGACGGCGGCGAAGTTGTTGGTGTAGATCATCGTCATGATGATGGCCCCAGCGGCGTTCCGTCACCACCGGGAGAGAGGGGGAGAGAGCCCCCCTCCTTCTTCTTCCTTGACCTCCCCCCTAGATGGGAGGAGGGTCTCCCCTCTGGTCCTTGGCCTCCATGGCAGCGGAGGTGCGAGAGCCCCTCCGAGATTGGACCTCTCTCTCTCTCTCTCTCTCTCTCTCTCTCTCTCTCTCTCTCTCTCTCTCTCTCTATCTCTCTCTCTGTTTCCTTCTATTTCCGCGTTCCCCTTTTCTGGCCGTTCACCGTTTTTTAAATTCCCAGAGATCCGTAACAACGATTGGGTTGAAATTTTGACACAATTTTTATCCGGATATTATCTTTCTTGCGGCGAAAGAAGGGCACCAACCGCCTTACGGGATGGCCACAAGCCTTCCAGGTGCGCCCCTAGGTCTTGTGGGCCCCTTGAGCATTGTCTCGCATTGATTCCAATTTCCAAAAATCACATATATTCCAAAAAAATCTCCGTAAGTTTTTATCGTGTTTGGACTTTGTTTGGTATGGATATTCTGCGAAACTAAAAACATGCAACAAACAGGAATTGGCACTGGGCACTGGATCAATATGTTAGTCCCAAAAATAGTATAAAAAGTTGCCAAAAGTATATGAAAGTTGTTGAATATTGGCATGAAACAATCAAAAATTATAGATACGACGGAGACTTATCAATCTCCTAAAGGTGTTGTGTACAACCCTAAACCTCTGGTTATGACCAACAACATGGAGGAACATGGCCACTTGCTCTTCCACAGTGGTGTGGATGCTATCTTCTAGCAGCGCCTTGCTCCTAAACGTATACACAAGTCTGGCGAAAGGTGCTCTTTTCATTCGGAGCATCCACAGAGCCTCTGTGTAGTTGCAGTTGTAGATGTAATTCAGATTCGCTATCCTCTCTTGATCCCGAATTAACATCGGACCATACCGGATGTGAGGTTTCTCATTCCGACGAACAACTCTCTTATGGACCTACATGATCCAGGCCTGAACCATAGCTATGAGCGATGCTGCCTGAACTAGAAGATTCGTCTGTTCATCCACAACCTAAGCGACATCCATGATGCGGTCAGAAATGGCGCTATCGACCCTAAACACTCATATCGAACGACCTAACACATAACAGAGGAGGGGGAGGGGGTAGCTTACCAGCTTCAAGCTCGGGGGAGACATGGCGGGGACGAGGATGGCTGGACGGAGACAAAGAAGAAAGGGAGAAGCAGATGCCGCTGCCGAGGAGTGCTCCTGCCGCCTCTTGCAGCTGTAGGGGAGTGTCGCATCCGCAAATCTGAGTCGCCACCGCCCTGGTGCTAACAACAAAGGAGGTTTTGTCCTACAGCTAGAGGTGAGCGAGTCAATGGGGTGGTGAGGGTATATTTGGCGCCACCCCGCCTTGGCCGATTTTCCCACCCGCCATCTGCGCCCGCATTCCCCCTACACCGCGCCCTATGTCGCGTCTTCGTTTTCTGCCCCACTCAGCCTGGCTCGCTAGAAACGGCCAATTCGAGCGTTCACTATGAGCCGTGCTTTGGGGTGCTTTAAGTTCCGTGTAGATGCGAGTCAGGTCGGCCTGCATGCAACCAAACGGCCCATTTTCATTCCGCCCGGGCCTGGTTGGGCTGTATGCAGCCTACCAAACGCGTCCTTAGTCATCGTTGCATGCTTTCAGAAATTCAGTCCTTGAATCAACATAGCCTAACACTCTCTGTTCTTATGTAATGAACTTCTTCATTTTTCCCTTGGCCGTTCATCAGGGGTTGGCCGTTGGTGTCGTCAATGGCGAGCATGGACCATGGAGTTGTCCTTGCTTCTTCAAGTCGCTCAGGTGGAGAGCGTGCTGATAACATGTTGAATGTAAAATGGAGAGACAACAAGAGACAAAGCAAATGATTCAAGTATCCTCTTTATTCATGATAGAGCACATATTTATACAACGGGAAAGGACACGATCTCTGGGAGGCGTTTGTTCGGAGAGACGCGAGGACCGCTGTGTCGGTTGCCAAAATGGCAACCGCACGTGGGAGATTAATGCAGGGATTAATCTTAAATTAACTGATTAAATCCTAATAAGGAGTAGCGGCGTGAGTCCTCCCGGGTGTGGGCGGACACAACCGAAGGTCGTTGGATGGAGGCGGCGTTGACCTGGAGTCCCAGCCCGATCTGGATCGAGGGACTTACGGAAGACGTTACTGGCGGCGGACATGGTGGTTGACCAGACAGAAGAATCAACACGCAAAGATGTGATAGAGATAAACAGCGACGACCGGGCAATAGAAGAAGCAGCAACTGCGCGAGATTGGATCGGCAAGCACGAGTTGCGCGTGCTAAAAAAATAATCTAGACTAATATCTTGTTAGAAAAGCAACTTGTCTCTCTCGAAGGCCCAAGGGCATATATATATATATAAGAAAAATACATACTACCACATAGTAGTAGTTACCTCTGTAAACATAAGCTAATAAGTAATTCTTGACCAATACTAATACTTCCTAACAAAGAGGACCATGAAATCAAATGTAGCAACATAAAATCAAATAAAACACATAAAGATAAATTATAACCATATTTACATGCTGAACATATTTACACGATATTGATGATGCATACATTTGCAATACATAAGGACATATATTTTTACACAAATTGAAGACATATACCGGTATCCCTAAACAAGGTGCACATGCTTATTTAATATTGTGTATGTAGGTGGATATGTGGTTGATGTTTTACTACTCAGTAGGGTAGGAAGGCTCCATGGCAAGACCACACATGCCTCTCTTGTCAGAAATATCCTTCTCCATTCTTAAATACCCATTCTCACCCCATGTTGTCCCCCACGAATTCTTCAACAACCAATATTTTGTGCCATCAGTCGTCTTTCCATAGCCAATAGCTGCAATACCATGGTCTAGGTCAGTGCCGCAAGAACCAGTCATCACTCCACCTTTGTAAAATTGGAACGTCATGTCACCACCATCGACGGCTACTGAAATAGGCTGGTTCGCGACAGCCGCCATGAGGGCACCTTCATTGTTGGCTGGCACATCCTCGTAACTCTTGATGGTGGCGGCATCTTTGGATCCACTCTTGCACTTGCCATCTCCTGCTTTATATGGGTAGCTAGACTCACCAGTCAGTCCACCATTTGAAATGATGAACTTGAAGGCATCATCCATGAGCCCGCCCTCACAGCCCTGATCCACGCCGTGGACATCACAATCTACCAACTCCTGTTCCGATAAAGAGATAAGCTTGCCAGTTTTCAGCTTGACAATGCCCTCGGTTGCAGCAATGGCGGAAAATGCCCAACAACAACCTATAAATGATTGTATTGTGTGACATACATGATCACATGATTTTTTCATGCAAAAATATTAAGAGAAATATGCAGTACATCGATATACTATGCACTTACCACATTGGCCCTGATCCTTGATGGGAGTGACCGCACCCTTGGTCCTCCAGTCTACTGTTGCTGGAAGTGCATCCAAGCTTACGTTCTCATACCCGAATCCCGTGGGAGCCCTCTCCAAGCTAGATTTGTATCCCTTGTTAGCCTTTGTCGTCTTAAACTCCTCGTTGGTGAGGTCAGCAAACTGATTGACTCCCAAATAGAACTTGTGGTTCTCGGCGTTGAAGGACTCGATGAACTCGACATTAGCCTTGAACACCTTAAGCCGTTGTGCCTTCTCAGTGGCATCCTTGTACACACGGCCATATTGCAACATCCAACTCTCGTGGCTCGCCGCGATCGACAAGTCATCACTGAGCTCGCGAGCTGCTAGGACTGAACTACAGATGCAGAGGCAACCGAGGATGGCAAGAAGCAAATGCTTTGGTGGATGGTCATGTTGATAAGAGGATGTGTGTATTGCTAGCGACTACCTGTAGTATGCAGTATGTGTGGTTTGCTTTGGTTTAGCAAATAGAACTGGGTGGTATATATAGTTACATGTACGTATTTAAGTATAGGGGATAATGAGATACGGTGCTTGCACGATATTGTGAGTAGAAAGAGACTCCTGCGTATCGGTAAGGTACTTCTGGTATAAAATATTCTTGTGCAAATGAGATATACGTTGCTTGTACGTGGGCTTGCTGCATATGTGAGAATGACAGGCACGTTTGATTATTTCCTGCGTTAATTAACTAAGTTGATTAGCTAATCTTGAGATAGCGATTACTTGTGGTCAAGATTTTTAGGCTATTTTTCCATACCAGGTTTTCTTTGAGCATAACTGGTTAATTAATTAGCCTTACGATTACAACATCTTTTGTCTGGTCAGCAAAACTCTTATTACTACTTCTTGAGACATCACATCTTGTTTAGAGGAACACGACAACTTCGACAGGTGAAGAGTTTCCTCGTGGAATAAAGTAAAAATAAATAAATCTGCATTTATTTTCCGGTGTTAACTAAGTAGATTAGCATACTGGTTAGTTAGCCATCATGGTTGTCACTTCACTTTGTTAACATATTCGATGTTTAAAACATTAAAAAAGTAGAGAAATAAATTTTCATGCTCAGAACTGACATATTCAAGTGTGGATCAGCAAGAACTTCTTGTTTTATTGTGCAACCGGGTTACGTAATATTTTCTCATTCCTCCCAATAGTTAAGTTTTGAAGTGGTTTATTTTATTTTATTTTCCATAAAAATTCTGGAGTTGTCTGCCTAGGTCGTGATTGTATATTTGTTGCATGTTTTGTTCTTGAATGCCTAAGAGATCTACTGATCTTGAATAATGCCTATTTCCGTCTTCTTGATTGATAGGTCAAAGAAATAGAATTTTATATGCCTATGCATGCATATTATTAGTTCATGTAGGCTCGCTGCTGATTTATCTTCTACGTGTATGAATGATCTTTATTGATTTCACTAGAAGGGTTTGCAAATTTGGATGTATAGCGCTAGCACACCACAGGCATAGTCTTCGGCTGGGAAGGGGTGGTAAAAGAGGAACAATAGGGAGATAGCTTGTGTGACCCGGATGTATCCCTGATCCGTCGCTCCTCAACAGAGCTGCGCTAATTGATCTTGGACTTCAGTTTTTCTGGTATTCTAGCCAGGGATTCTGCAATAGGAGAAGGATACGTCCTTGGTGAACTAGCATAAGTGCTAAATATAGCTGCCCTGTCTTGGTTCAGTCTTGATTCTAAACGGTTATTTAATTGCATTTCTACTAGTTCAGTTTAGAGGTAATATCACGAGGTAAAAGCACGGCAGACCCAGGAACTTGTCGGGCCCGTGATGTTTCGGCCCACATACTTGTAAAAGCCCACTCCGCCACCCACAAACTTGCAGCCCATGTGCAAAAACACCCAAAGCCAATCCCGCTGCGACATCTGGCCGAGGCGGGGCCGAGGCGGTCGTTGCCCGCTTTTGCAGAAACCCCCCCTGGCATTTACCAGTACTGAACCCGCACTCCACATCTCCACCGAAGGAGCACAGTTGATTCAGTATAGAAAGAGGACTGGCTGTACTAAGACAAAAGAGTACTCCTATTCAGTTGGCAAAGGACAGTAGAGCACAACGGCAGATCCTGGGTTTGAAACCCAGGCCAAACCATTTTTTGCTATTTTCAACATAGAAAAGATTCAGACTGTTGCTATTTTGAACATAGAAAACATAGAAATCAATTCAGAATTTGCTGTACATATGTACCATGACTGAAAAAATTCAGAATTTGCTGTACATATGTACCATGACTGAAAAAATTTAGAATTTGATGTACATATGTACCATGACTGAAAAATGCAGAATTTGAGCACATATTTTAAGCAGCAGAGATTGGTTCAAACATCATTTAAACAAGTACAACATAAAAGAGTTTGCTGTCACAAAATACACTTAAGCTTAGCAGCAGCACCATGGAGTTTGCTGTCACAAAATACATCACTAAAGGAAGTTCATCCATGAACTCTTACATTTGCTGAGACAAAATGAAGTTCATTCATGAACTTGTAGGTGTACTAATGGAATGGCCTACAAGTTGAGATCTGGAATTTCTGTAGCCCTGTCATCTCCGAACAACCAGTAATATGCACCTCTTCCAGTACCAAATCCAAGTCCTAAAGATGTGTTATATGATAAGCACAATAAACATGATAATATGCAAGTGTGTTTATATGATAAGCAGAACAACATCTTGTGACAAATTACCTGTTAAAAACCTCTGAATTATTGTTTAGCAGAATATCACACTTGCTGAAATCACTAAAATAAGCTTTAACCCATGTCTTCACATCCAATCTTTCAGTCCAGTGAAATGCAGCAGAGCAGTGCCCATCCATCCTTTGGCAGTTCTCTCTCCATTTAACTTTATTTGGAGATCTTGCTATGGCCCATAGATCCTGCTTCAGCACTCCCCCTTTGTGTTTTTCATGGAAATTCTGGTATATATGTCTCACACAGAATCTATGCTCTGAATCTGGCCAAACCTTCTTAACTGCATTTATTAAGCCCTTTTGCTTGTCACTCATTATTGTAAATGGAGCAGTGTTTCTCACATTAAGATCATCTCTTACTGTGGTTAAGAACCACTCCCACGAACTAGTGCATTCCACTTCTACCCAGCCCATGGCAATAGGGAATATACAATCATTTGGGTCAATGCCAACAACACTCAGCAAAATTCCCTTAAACCTGGTCTTCATATGACACCCATCAATAAAAATAATTGGTCTACAGCCCTTGAGCCAGCCTCTTTTACATGCATCATAAGACCAGTAAAGGGTTTTCAAGCATTTCCTCCCTAATGGAAAATTTGTGTCCTTCACAAGAGCAGTGGATAGGAGAAATGTGGAACCTGGGTTAGATCTTCTCAGTTCACTTCCATAGTCCCATAATTTGTTGAATTGCTCCTCCTCATCTCCATGTATCTCCTTGAGAGCTTGTTTCCTTGCTCTAGCTAACTTCCATCTGTTTGGTGTCACATTGAACTCCTTTGTAACCTTCCTTGAGAAAGTTCCAAGTGACATCTTCTGATCATCCCTAAATTCATCTATGAAGTATGCTGTTAGAAATTTTGAAGTGAGGGACCTCAACTTCCATTTTTTTGGACATCTGTGCTCAGCTGCATATGCCTTGATGACAAAACCCCCTGTTCTGTTGTCTTTACCAGCCTTCAACATCCAGGGGCAACCTTTCTGACATACTGCATCCAGCCTAGATGGCTCATTTTTTACCTTCCTGATCTTAACTCTTTGCCTAATAGAGTATGCTGTCAAAGCATTTCTGAGCTCCTTCACATCAGCAAAAACCATGCCAACTTTAAAAATAGGTGATTTCATGTCAACTTTTGCATTGAAAGCCCTGAATTTGTATTTCAAGTACTCTTCTTCTTCTTTTGTCAGGTCCAAATCTTCATCATCAAGAACATACTCAGGTTCCACATCTGGCTCCTCCACCTCCTCTTCTTCATGCACATCAAAATCAATATTGCCATCAAACAAATCATCATCTCCCTCATCAATCTCATAATCACTATCACTGAAGTCAGTATCTGTGTCTGCTAGCTGAGCTTCCTCATTACCATCTTCATTGACATTATTTGCTTCTGCTGCCATCTCAGATATGGGATCTTCATTCAAAACTTGAGCTTCACAAACAGCCCTACTTGGCATTTTTGTAGGACTACTAACAACTAGCAATGTTGGGCTTCCTTTATATATCACATCATCCCTGCAGATTTGTATGAAGTTTGAATGATCAACCAACATGTGAAGTACCTTGTGATCTGCACCTACTTTGATCATGGCTTGGACATCTGAATCTCCCCTAATATGCACCAATCCATCTGATAACTCATGCCCAGGTCTGCACCAGTACATGTTCTGCTCATCAACACCATAGCCTAGCCACTTCAGATACTCTTGGAGGACAGAATAGCTCAAATTAGCTGCACTGCAATAATCCAATATCTCTAGAGTAGCCCCATAATATTCCAGATTATTGCTTGGCCCACAAAAGAGACCATTGTGCTCAATTTCCAGAGTAAAGAAGATGCTCTCAACTGCTACTCCCATTGCAGAATCACAAACTGCAAAACAGCAAACACAAGTTGTGTTTATTAGCTACAAATTAAACATACAGCCTAATAATGATGTTGCAATCAAAATCCCTCTTCACATATAAATCTTGTTGAAATTCTCAAATCACAAACCATCTTCAGCAGCAGCAATGCATGTGCACATACAATCCAATAAAAAGTAACATTTTGACATGTCATACGCATCCAACCAAATTTCAAACTACAGACACCGAAACAACCAAACCCTAGCACAAATCCATCGGCTCACCAAGAACATCCATCCATCCTAATTACATCACCTGCAAACAGCCGTTCGAATCATCTATATTTCCGTCTGAATCCAACCGATCGTCCTAGTTCAAGAACCCTACCAAACCCCCACCCCCACAAAAGACGCAACATGACTGGCACATAACAGAGCATAACAGGGCATACCATAGTCCGGGGGGATAGCTCCAGGTTCACGCACGAAACCGACGGATTCCGGTGGCTCCATGCCTGCGCCGGTCGCCGCCGCCGCCGCCGAGACGGCTGACGTCATCTTGGAGCGGAACCGTCGCCACAGCGCGCGAGTTCTGTGGAGAGATGAAACAACAGGGCAAAACAGAGTTTGCCAAACCCCTTTAAGCATTTTTCCCTTCGGTGGAGATGTGGAGTGCGGGTTCAGTACTGGTAAATGCCAGGGGGGTTTCTGCAAAAGCGGGCGACGACCGCCTCGGCCAGATGTCGCAGCGGGATTGGCTTTGGGTGTTTTTGCACATGGGCTGCAAGTTTGTGGGTGGCAGAGTGGGGTTTTGCAAGTTTGTGGGCCGAAACATCACGGGCCCGACAAGTTCCTGGGTCTGCCGTGCTTTTACCTCTAATATCACCCAAAGTCATAGAACTTGGGTTGTATGTTCAATTTGATGTTAAAACTTTAAAAATACGATTTTGTGGTCATCTAACTTGACTCAAGCGTGCAAACGCGATCATAGTACGTGTATACGAGTGTATCCATATTTATAGACCCACCGGTCAGTGAATAATTTAGCTGGGCATGACGTATTTCTATAAAAAAAAAACTCAATTTTTTAATTTGCGGAAAAGTTTACTGCTGTGGCCCATTTATGCAAAGGGGATCTATTCTAACAGGGAACGCTCTAGCCGCTCCAACCTTCAAGTCTGTATATCTTTTTTTAGCGGTTCAAGTTTGTATATCTAATATAGATAACGATCGTGTATGTACCCAAAGGTGACACATGTGAGCTTAAATGGGCTGCATATATTGCGGCCCATTTTGCACGTGTTATTTTTTTTAAGATATCTGTAAAACCTGTATGTTATATAAATGTGTTTATTACATATTTTTGCACATAAATATTTCCACATAATAAATAAAGCATGCTTTGACTCAAAGAACATACTTTTGCACATGTTTTTTCTATAAATGGTTGTACCCCTAAAAAAATTAAACTATTAATATGGAGATTTAGTCATGGCTAATATTTAATTTATATATCTTTTCAATATAAGTCATGAGAAAAATTTATACACAAGTAAATATTCAGAAATATTTAGTAAATTTTTGTATTCATCATTTTGTATAATTTGAATATAACCCACAAGTTCATATTTTCTAGATGCATTAAGCATACTTATCTTATATAATATACATGTTTATATTTAAATGTTTTTTTACTAACCATGGTTTGTATGTATAGTATTTTAAACACACAAACATTTGAACATAATTTTATTACTTATGGTTTACAAAATGGCAACCGCACATGGGGGATTAATGCAGGGATTAATCTTAAATCAAGCAACTGATTAAATCCTAACTGGGAGTAGCGGCGGGAGACCTTCCGGGTGTGGGCGGACAAAAGCAAAGGTCGCTGGATGGAGGCGGCGTTGACCTAGAGTCCCAGCCCGATCTGGATCGAGGGACTTACGACAACGGTTACGGGCGGCGGACACGGTGGTTGACCAGACAACAGAATCAGCACGCAAAGATGTGATAGAGATAAACAGCGACGGCCGGGCAATAGAAGAAGCGGCGACCGCGCGAGATTGGATCGGGAAGCATGAGTTTGCGCGTGCTAAAAAAATAATCTAGACTCTAATATCATGTTAGAAAAGATACTTGTCTCTTTTGAAGGCCCAAGGGGCATATATATATATAGACACACTAGCACATATGTTCGTGCGTTGTAACGGGAGATAAAATAGTATGCATTTAAAGTCAGTGAAAATTATATGTGCCAGCAAAATCCTGTGTGCACACCAAAAAAGAACATTTAGTTTCTCGGTTTCGCCGCGTGTGAAGGAATCAATCCGCTATTTTCCATTTTTTGATCGAGGACATTTAAGAGATTTGTTACGTCATCGTACGCCATAGAAGGCCCATGAGTTATTCAATCGACTTTTTCTTTCAATCCTTTCATTCGAGGGGATTTTAAGGTATTAAGTTTCCGAATATCCTAGGAAACATGAACAAATTTTTAAGTCCTGAACAGATTTTTCAAAATTATGTAAACTTTTGGAAAAACACGAACAGAATATGAAAGGGAAAATCGTTTAAAATTCACAAAAATTTTCTGTAAACACCAACTTTTTTTTATAAAAACATGAACACTATTTGAATTTGTTAGTATTTTTTTAAAATGGGAACATGTATTGAAAATTCAAAAGGTTTTTAGAAAATGTGTATTTTTATATAGAAACTTTATTTTTAATTGTGAGAGTTTCACTAAAAAAATAATATTTTTCGAATTTGGAGCATTTTTTGAAATGCCATTTTTTTAGAAATCTCGAACAATTTTTGAAAGCAATAATGTTTTGAAAAATGGGAAATGTTTGCAAGTTCCGAATATTTTTTGAAATAGCAATTTTTTTGGAATTCTGAACATTTTAATTTTTTAAAATTTTAAAGATTTTTGAGTATTGTTAATTTACGAAATAAATTGTAAAAAAAACTTGGAAGGGAAAAATGAAGTAAGTAAGGAGATTTAAAATAGAATAAAACGCAGAAACAAAAAAAAATGGGCTAGCCCATTTTTGGTTGTGCTGTGCGAAACTCCGACTATTTGTCGCCTGTGCGAAAAATAGAATTTCCCGTCTGCGTGGGCAGAAAAATAAGTGGTTTGGCTTCGCTGGGCCACAGCGCGCGGCCCACGTACGGAAATTCTTTTTTTAGCAGACAAACACATAAATTTTAGTACCACCTCGGATAGGAAAAAAATCGGCGGTGAACAGATGAAAAAACTGGCGAAACGTACCTTGCTTTATTACTGGTATATATACATATATATATACATAGATATAGATATATAGATATAGATATAGATATATAGATATAGATATAGATATATAGATATATAGATATATAGATATATAGATATATAGATATAGATATAGATATTACACAAGACTTGAGATGCAAGGAAAATAAACATAAGCTAATAAGAAATTCTTGACCAATACTAACACTTCCTAACAAAGAGGACCATGAAATCAAATGTAGCAACATAAAATCAAATAAAACACATAAAGATAAATCATCACCATCATTTACATGCTGAACATATTTACACGATATTGATGATGCATACATTTGCAATACATAAGGACATATATTTTTACACAAATTGAAGACATATACCGGTATCCCTAAACAAGGTGCACATGCTTATTTAATATTGTGTATGTAGGTGGATATGTGGCATTTGATGTTTTACTACTCAGTAGGGTAGGAAGGCTCCATGGCAAGACCACACATGCCTCTCTTGTCAGAAATATCCTTCTCCATTCTTAAATACCCATTCTCACCCCATGTTGTCCCCCACGAATTCTTCAACAACCAATATTTTGTGCCATCAGTCGTCTTTCCATAGCCAATAGCTGCAATACCATGGTCTAGGTCAGTGCCGCAAGAACCAGTCATCACTCCACCTTTGTAAAATTGGAACGTCATGTCACCACCATCGACGGCTACTGAAATAGGCTGGTTCGCGACAGCCGCCATGAGGGCACCTTCATTGTTGGCTGGCACATCCTCGTAACTCTTGATGGTGGCGGCATCTTTGGATCCACTCTTGCACTTGCCATCTTCTGCTTTATATGGGTAGCTAGACTCACCTGTCAGTCCACCATTTGAAATGATGAACTTGAAGGCATCATCCATGAGCCCGCCCTCACAGCCCTGATCCACGCCGTGGACATCACAATCTACCAACTCTTGTTCCGATAAAGAGATAAGCTTGCCAGTTTTCAGCTTGACAATGCCCTCGGTTGCAGCAACGGCGGAAAATGCCCAACAACAACCTATAAATGATTGTATTGTGTGACATACATGATCACATGATTTTTTCATGCAAAAATATTAAGAGAAATATGCAGTACATCGATATACTATGCACTTACCACATTGGCCCTGATCCTTGATGGGAGTGACCGCACCCTTGGTCCTCCAGTCTACTGTTGCTGGAAGTGCATCCAAGCTTACGTTCTCATACCTGAATCCTGTGGGAGCCCTCTCCAAGCTAGATTTGTATCCCTTGTTAGCCGTTGTCGTCTTAAACTCCTCGTTGGTGAGGTCAGCAAACTGATTGACTCCCAAATAGAACTTGTGGTTCTCGGCGTTGAAGGACTCGATGAACTCGACATTAGCCTTGAACACCTTAAGCCGTTGTGCCTTCTCAGTGGCATCCTTGTACACACGGCCATATTGCAACATCCAACTCTCGTGGCTCGCCGCGATCGACAAGTCATCAGTGAGCTCGCGAGCTGCTAGGACTGAACTACAGATGCAGAGGCAACCGAGGATGGCTAGAAGCAAATGCTTTGGTGGGATGGTCATGTTGATAAGAGGATGTGTGTATTGCTAGCGACTACCTGTAGTATGCAGTATGTGTGGTTTGCTTTGGTTTAGCAAATAGAACTGGGTGGTATATATAGTTACATGTACGTATTTAAGTATAGGGGATAATGAGATTCGGTGCTTGCACGATATTGTGAGTAGAAAGAGACTCCTGCGTATCGGTAAGGTACTTCTGGTATAAAATATTCTTGTGCAAATGAGATATACGTTGCTTGTACGTGGGCTTGCTGCATATGTGAGAATGACAGGCACGTTTGATTATTTCCTGCGTTAATTAACTAAGTTGATTAGCTAATCTTGAGATAGCGATTACTTGTGGTCAAGATTTTTAGGCTATTTTTCCATACCAGTTTTTCTTTGAGCATAACTGGTTAATTAATTAGCCTTACGATTACAACTTCTTTTGTCTGGTCAGCAAAACTCTTATTACTACTTCTTGAGACATCACATCTTGTTTAGAGGAACACGACAACTTCGACAGGTGAAGAGTTTCCTCGTGGAATAAAGTAAAAATAAATAAATCTGCATTTATTTTCCGGTGTTAACTAAGTAGATTAGCATACTGGTTAGTTAGCCATCATGGTTGTCACTTCACTTTGTTAACATATTCGATGTTAAACATTAAAAAAGTAGAGAAATAAATTTTCATGCTCAGAACTGACATATTCAAGTGTGGATCATCAAGAACTTCTTGTTTTATTGTGCAACCGGGTTACGTAATATTTTCTCATTCCTCCCAATAGTTAAGTTTTGAAGTGCTATATTTTATTTTATTTTCCATATAAATTCTGGAGTTGTTTGCCTAGGCCGTGATTGAATATTTGTTGTGTGTTTTGTTCTTGAATGCCTAAGAGATCTACTGATCTTGAATAATGACTATTTCCGTCTTCTTGATTGATAGGTGAAAGATTTATATGCCTATGCATATTATTAGTTCATGTAGGCTCGCTGCTGATTTATCTTCCATGTATATGAATGATCTTTATTGATTTCACTAGAAGGGTTTGCAAGTTTGGATGTATAGCGGTAGCACACCAGAGGCATAGTCTTCAGCTGGGAAGAGGTGGTAAAAGAGGAACAAGAGGGAGATAGCTTGTCGGACCAGGATGTATGCGTGATCCGTCGCTTCTCAACAGAGCCAGGCCCGTTGATGAGGGAGGCCAAATTGGCCGACCGCACAGGGCCCCAAAATTTTGGGGGCCCCCAGTCCAGCAAGTTATATGTGTACATATATGTGAAAAGTAGAAGGCCCAGTAAAAAACACACTCCAGCCAGCCCATTCTAGCAGCCATGCACGCAGCCCCCTGCAGCACGCCAGTTCATTTCCCTAACTCTCGTCTCCCAATTACGATTATAGCATCAGAAATTCAGATAATTTCTAAACAAAATCAAAATCCCGATCGCACGTACATGAAAAGGCAACAGGGCGGCGACGGCTGGGTGCCTGGCCGACGGCGATAGTATCGAGCAAGGCGACGATGGCAGAAGGAAGACACAAGGTCAAACTAGGAGTGCGTACGCGGCAGCCGATCGGCCAGGCGGCCACGCCCCACGGCGCATCATCCTGCCAAAAGTAAGTCCTTGTAGAGAAAGCCCTAATTTATTTTGCTAGTGTAGGCTACTTTTTTGTTAAATGAAAATTTCAAAATCTTACATGTAGGTGAAGTCTTTTTACAGTTTCTTAGCTATAAAGGGGCTATAGTTCATATAGTTTGAATTGATTCAGATTAAGTTTTGATTTATTAAACAGAAAGACTCGTGCATCCCGGAAGGAAGTATGATTCCGGTGCTTCAAAGGCAGTACCATACCTTACTATTTTATACCATTAGTATTTGATATATTTCCTAGATATTGTGCCAAATAAGTCATATTTGAAGTTATATAATTAAGTGAGACTATGCTTTGCTTACGTTAGTTCTTCAATTATATGATTCATTACAAAAAATTAGGCCCCTATTTTGATATCCGCCCCGGGCCCCCAAATTTCTGGAGACGGCCCTGAACAGAGCTATGCTAGTTGATCTTGGACTTCAGTTTTTCTGGTATTCTAGCCAGGGATTCTGCAATAGGAGAAGGATACTTCTGTGGTGAACTAGCATGAGTGCTAAGTAAGTAGCTGCCCTGTCTTAGTTCAGCCTTGGATTCAGCGTCGATTCTAAACAGTTACTTAATTGCCATTCTATTAGTTCAGTTTAAATGGAAGTATAAAAGTTGATCATCCTGAAATCTTTACTAGGGATAAAACTGTGTCGTGTAAAACTATGTGTGCTTTGTCCGTACGTCAGCTGAAATTAGCTCTGTCATGTTTGCGTGTGAAGAATGTTTATTGCAGACTCGAGCCCACTTCCCTTTGCTCACACACCAACCCGGTTTGCTAGAAGGATCCCCATATGTGCATGGCTAAAATTGGATCGACTCTCTGAATTTTCTTGCATTCGGATCAGAGCGTGCAGCAAGTAGGGTTGCCCATCAGGACTTATCATACTGGCCCTCGTTGTATTGAACCATTAAACATGTTATCAGTAGATTTCAGCTGGGCGTATTAGAATCGTAAAAGAATGATTGATAGATCATCACAGGAATTCACGGCACAACAAAGCACACATATCCATCTAGTAATAATGTAGCTCAGGATAAATGCTCGCCTCTCGCTTGGCTCATATGAGATTTTTATAAAGGACTATCAATTCCAGAACAAACAAAACGCTGACCACTCTTTCAAGTTAATGCAATATAGACTGGATCTTAAGGCTAGGTTTTGAGTCCAATGGCACAGTGCAGTTGTTAATCTACACCGCCTTGGGGAAGTGTCACACCAAAGTAGCTAAAGTTATCGTGCTCTTAGCTTAGTAACTCAATCTCTTTCAGCTTTGCTGAGTTTGAGGATGAGCGGATTTGGTTTCCTTTCTTGCAACTGAACCTACCTAGTACTAGCATGCAATTTAAATCATGACAAAATTGCTTATATACGTACCAATAAATAATTGATCGTTTAATCATATATGTGCCACTCAAAAATGCTATATGCCACTTTGAAAGCAGAAGTGCTACCGCAACCATCCAAAACAACATATGTTCTGCTAGTAATACTAGTAAAAAAAAGAGGTAATAACAGAGGACAATGCTCTGGTAGTAGTACTAATAAAAACAAAGAGCTAAGAAAAAGAAGACGATACATATATTATAGAGTATGATATTTTTGAAACCAACTCCCCACAAGCCAAATTCAGGTAAGCATGAGAAAACTGACTACCAATCGGTTTGTATCCATAATTCGGTAATGCTGCAAGAAACACGTGGAACGGCAACAGATAAAAGATTCCTGTATCCAGAAATCGTTCATTTTTGTCAAGTACTAAACGGCAAATACAAAGCGTGTACAGTTCATACCACCATTTTTCATGTTGGGATGATACCAAATTGTCAATACAGAAACAGGTGGAAGGGAGACAATTTTTTAAAAACAATTCTCTCTTTTTGTAGAAGATGCCAACTTTGTCAGTAGTATCAGTAACTTGCAGACATGCACAACAAATTGCAATGCTTAATTAAATCCCCTAGTGTGATTGGGTAGAAAATACTATCGGATAGAAGCAATGGGGAATGCACTGTGATATATTCCCCAAGAAAAGTTTGATTTTGAACCACAATCGTTTTCCTCGAAGCCAACCCATGATGAAGTGCTTCTTAACGTAAGTTTCTGAATTTTACTGGTAAGCTCGATTGATCCACACGGGAAAGATTACACAAACAGCACTGAAGTGACTGGATTTTCCATGTGACTTCAGACAAGAACAGCATGAAAGAACAATGACTGGTCTTACATCCACAAACACTTTCAGCATGTAAGTTACAAACCTTTATCTAGACAGAGATGGACCAGAGAACCAGCAACCTGAACTTGATCCAGGAGAGCACATTTCTAATGTGCTTCTACGGTTGTACCCGAAAAGCACCAAATCAGAAAGATTGATGATATGACCAAAGCCAGGGGACCAAATTAGTTGCCAAAATTTTCAACAATGACCATACTGAAGTAACAACCAGGCACAAATTGGCGCTAATTTAGTAACAAATACGGACAGCTAAAGAATGCACGTATGTGTGACAGAAATAACTCAATAGAAAAGAGCAGGAGCAGCTAGGTGGCCAAACTGAGTTAACAACCAGGAACAAGTTGGGGCCAATCAAGTAGTACTAGTAACAAATACACACAGCTAGGCAATGCAAGTATGTCTGACAAGAATACTTCAACCAAAAAGAGCAAAGCCAGTAGGTGGTAATATATTGATCACCAAACATAGCCTATCAGCTATGGAAGGAAATATCCAAACTAACCATTTAAAAAACTAAAAACGCCAAATGTCTGACAAGAGCATTTTCTCAAAGAGGAGCATGACCAAGAGTCCAAGGCCGAATCCCTTATTTTAACAATGCAATTCATGCTTCTTAACCATGCAAACTGAAAGTAAATGTTGAGCACAAACAGTACAAATATATAATAGCGTAGATAGATGCTCCAGTCCAGAGCATTATAACAGTGTCAAGGCATCATAATAAGCAACAAGTGATGATAGCATAGGTGCTACTAAGAGCATCCAAAATAACCTGTTCTAGTAGTAGTACTAATAATACTTAAGAAGAGCTCAGAACAGAAGGCATGACTCATACAGGATAGGTAGATGATCCCAGGGCAAAACAAACCAGAATGAAGCCCTGAACCATCAGACATGCTCCGTAGAGAACGGAAACTCCTCATCTTCTCCTTGCATCTCACCGGACGGAATCGGCATAATGCTCTCTTGGATGCGATGTCTGGTAAGCTCCATACAATACTGTTTCTTACCAATGGTCACCATTCCTAAGAACTTGCAGTCAGTGTCGCAACGCAAGACATGTTTGCCATTAAAGCCGACCAGCAGCTCACGCTCATTTAGCGGAGTCATCCAACCTAAAAATCTCGCTGTTGAATCAAGTGGTTGCTTCGTTTTCCTTCTCAGTTTGCGAGAAGTTGAATCAAGTGGCCGTGATGATGCCTCTACCATTGACACGTCGATCCGGTACTTGAAGGCCCAGATATGGGTCTCATAGTCCTGCATCACCCATACATCCATGGTCGTGCCATCTAGAGACTTGGCTAGAAAAGCAAGCCTACCCTCCACCTCCATGTTGAACAAGCTGCTCAACATGCAGTTGTGGTGGGCAGGGTTTCTCATCCAGCGGAATGACTCGGCTTCTGTGTCGAACACAATAATGACTCCGGTGCTGCCGCTGCCAGGAATAAGATTGGGCCTAAACAACAACCAGTGCAGATTGCCGCGGTGGTGGACTGGTGAGGGCGACGGCAAAGGCGAAGATAGCTGATAGATTAGCTCGTACGTTTGTTCCAGGGAAGGCGAAGGCAGTCTTGGCAGGACGAGTTGGATGCTCCTCGACTCGTTGGCTCCCACGGTGAGGACGTACAGTGTCGTTTCTAGGGAACCTCGGAGAGTCTGGACCAGAGCACCCTGTATTCCCCGGTTGACTTGTGCTGGTAGAGGCCGTGTATGTGGCTGTCATTGGTGAAGGAGTAGCGTGGAGGGCGAGAAAACGGCAGGAGAGCGTGCTTGCGGTTGGTCGGGTTGCAGATGTAGAACCGGTCTCCCCGCGAGACGATGAGGAAGCCATCGCTCGATGCGTGGAGGCGAATCTCACAGCAGGATTTACGGCACCTGGAGAGGAAGGGCCAGAGCTGCTGGCTGGTGGCTCCGGACCTCCGGTGGCGACGGCGGCACGGAGGGCTACGAAGCTGACTGCCTCCCCGTGCCCGTCGATGATGGGGAGAGACGGCTGCCGGCGGCGGTGCTCGGCCATGAATTCCGGCGTGGAGGTGGCGCTGCGCCAGGACGTGCGGACCATGCGGCAGCGCCCGATGTCCTTGGGCGGCAGCAGGATGAGGATCTTGCCGACGACGATGTGGTCGGGCAGGTCGAGCACGGCTGCGCCCGTCCGGGCCAATAGCTCCTGTGCGACGTTTTTAGGTGAATTGGCAAGAGTGCGACGTTGTTCGAGCTAATGGCTGTGGTGCGACACATTTGAGCGTGTAAATAGCCCAGGGCCACATGGGGTGTTAAATATGGTTAAATTGGTCGTCAACCAAGCCCGCCCGTTTATGTTAGGACATGTGGGTCCAACTTAATTGTTCCTCAAAACAGCTAACCGTGCCCTGCCGCCCGACCGTGCCGGGCCCGCCACTCTACCCCCCTTCTTCTCCGGTGGCGGCGGATCTTGCGTTCTCGGTGGCGGCGGCGGAGCCCTCGTTCTCAACGGCAGCGGAGCCTTCATCATAAGAAAATGATGAGTGAATTCAAACTCTAGTCGCCCTCCCGTTCCTCTCTCGGGCCCGTAGATCTCAGCTCGTTTCCTCTGTTTTCGCTTGCGGAATCGATAGGTTGTGAGGGGAGCCCGTGGGCATACTGAGATGGAGCCGCCAGATTCAACTTCGAATAGGTAATGCGCCTCTCTCCGATCCAACTTTGCATGCAATTAGGGGGTGGCCTCGTCTGCTCTTTCTCACGGGCTCACACTGTCCGCCACTGACAGAGGGGATGCTGCCGTCGGACCTTCGAATTGATAGTCAATTTCTTTCCATCAAAGGCAAAATTAGTTGATGGTAGCATATAGAACATTGAGAGAGACACAATTGTTAAATGGGAGGTTGAGTTTACAGAGATTGATCCACAAGTTCTACAGAACATGGGAGAGACGGCAGTGAAGAAATGGGTGGAAAAAATTGGGGAGAATATTGTTTGGGGTCCAGAGCAAGAAATATCACTGTTGCGGTTTGATGATTGGAAATGAGAGTATGTGAGAATAGAAGATGGTGAACAAATTGTTGAAGAAATCGATCGGCAAAACGGCTGGACAAGCAAATGGGCTAATTTTTTTGCTGAGCTCGTTGATCTGAACATTTTTTCGAAGGTTGGATATGTGCCATCACAATTGGCTGCGCAGATGGTAGATGATGATTGGGCTACACAGAGGCCATTGATTTCCATGTGTACTGAACTTACAGTAATAGCCGAAGAGGGCCAGGTGACTGGAACTGAAACTGAAACTGCAGCAACCGTTGATTGGAATGTAGTTGAATTAGATGAGCCTACTGATTTGGTCATTGCACCAATGCCTGACATTGAGATAGCCAAACTTTTTGGCATTTCAGTCGATGAGAGAGATAAGCAGGAGAGGGGCGAATCTAGTTTGCCTGCTAATGCTGATGAAGAAGTAGATGGACAGTTGATGGAACAAGCTGCGGATGAAGTAGATGATGCACATGATGATGAGCTGGTGCATGTGTATGACAAAGAAAACCCTGTCATTGAAGTAGGCAAGTTGTTCCCAAGCATGAAGGAGTTTAGGATGTGGTTCAAGACTTATGCAGTGAAACATGAGTTTGATGCCAAGACTGTTTGGACTGATAGAAAGGAGTTTTATGCGAGGTGCAGAGGATTTGATGGTAGTGTGAAGCCTTGCAAGTGGTACATATCTGCTAGACTACAACCTGATGGAAGTACTGTCAGGGTTAACCAAATCCCCAATCAACATACTTGTATTACAAGTTCACAGAGAGTATCAACCATGACATCACAACTTTGGGTTGCAGAAAAGATCACCCCAATTTTAGCCAAAACACCAAACACTACTGCCAAGAAACTCAAAGTAGACTTGGAAAAGATGTACCCCATTAAACTGAAATATACCACAGTGTGGAAGGCAAAACAAAGGGCAATGAAAAATTTATATGGTGATTGGGCAAATACATTTAGGATGCTTTACAACTTCAAAGCAGAGGTGGAAAAGAGGTCACCTGGCAGTGTTGTGGAGATAGATACAGAGGTATCAGCCGAAGGTGAAGTCAAGTTCTCCAAGTTTTTTATGGCTTTGAAGCCTTGCATCGATGGGTTCAAAGCAGGGTGCCATCCATATTTGAGCATAGACTCATCATTTTTGACAGGCAAGTGCAATGGTCAGTTGGCAGCATGCAATGCTCTAGATGGACACAACTGGATGTTTCCTATTGCTGTTGGCTTGTTTCAGTCAGAAACAGAGGCTTCATGGACATGGTTCATGATCCAGTTGAAAAGATGCCTAGGGCCAGTGTCACCTTTGGCTATACACACAGATGCATGTAAGGGGCTTGAAAATTCAGTGAAAAATGTTTTCCCACATGCTGAGCAGAGGGAGTGCTTCGGTCATTTGTGGATGAATTTGATCAAAAAATTTAGAGGAGAAGAATTTGGGCGCATGTGGCCAGCAGCAAGATCTTACACTAGACAGACACACAAATATCATCTTGATAAGATAATGGCAGCATGTGATGAGTTTGGTCCATGGCTGAACACCTACCATTCTTTGTTATGGTACAGGTCAGCATTCAACACTGCCATCAAGTGTGACCACATCAACAACAATTTGGCAGAGAGTTTCAACAACAAGGTGAAGGAGTTAAAAGATTTGCCTGTGCATGACATGGTTGACCAAATCAGGATCATGCTCATGCGGTTGTGGGAATTGAGAAGAAGGATAGGTGATTGTCTGCAAGGTGATAAGCTTCCAGCAGTGGTACAACAGGTGGTCAATAGGAGCAGATGTCTTTCACATTTGTTTGTTGAAAAATCTTCACCTTGGGGTGCTGAAGTTAGAGATAACAAAACTGGAAGGAGACATGTTGTTAACACTGAATTGCATGATTGCACTTGCCTCGAGTGGCAACACACTGGTAAACCATGTGAGCATGCCATTCTCTTCTTAGCATCCCAACCGAAGATAAACATGCACCCATATTTGCATGAATATTATTCGGTAGCAAGATTCAAAGCTGCATATGCTACTCCAATTCCAGCACTTACAGATCAGTCTCAGTGGCCTGAAGTGGACATTGAATTTTCCATGTGTCCTCCCTTGACGAAAAGAAAGGCTGGCAGGCCTAAACAGAGTAGATTCAAGGCATGGTTTGAGAAAGATGGGAGTAGTAAGAAGGGAAAGAAAGATGAAAAGCCAAAAAGGGCCCAAAAAGGTAACAAAAACAGATGCAAGTTGTGCCAGGAACTTGGGCACAGAGTGGGATCTGTCAAATGCCGTTACACTCTTGATAAGCCAAAGTATGTTCTTGTGTATTTGTTTGTGTTTTGATTTGGTGCTTTTTTCCAATTACTATATCTATAACATTTTCCCAATGGCCAGGAGGAAGCGAGCAAGTCAGCCCCTTGTTGTTGAACAGTGTTGGCCAACAAAAAAAGTAAGAGTCAATGGCGGTAGAAAGAAAAGAAGTGTGCGTGAGCCTGAGCAGACTGAAGAAAATCTTGCTGCAGTCAACATTCAGACTGAAGAAACTGCTCTCGAGGTTGAAACTGAACCTGAGCGTGTCGAGGTTCAGACTGAAGAAACCCATGTTGAGGTACACACCGAAGAAACTGAAACTGCTGTCAACATTGAGACTGAAGACACTGATCACGAGGGTGTTGGCGAGGTGTTGAAAAGACCAGTGAAGAAAACCAAGATGATCAGTGAACTTGTGTGTGTAGTAGAACCAAAAACAAGAAGTGCTAAGGCGAAGAAGGGCACGCGATGTGGTAGGAAGATGTAGAACATACAACAGTTTGAAAATTTGGGGCATGTAATAATATTTGTAACTTGGTGCGTACTGGTAGTCACTATGTATCCCCGTATTTCTATTCGAACTTGTTTGTTGGTACCTTGTCTAAACCAGCCAAATAAAATTCAAATTTAAATTCAAATTTGGGCTCAAATTTGAATTAGGGATGGGGTATTGATGTTTTAATGCTATCTAAAGTACCTCAACTGAAATATGTTTGCTTGTTGATCATTCCGAGCCCTTTTGGTAAGTTGAACTCATAGTCATGAAAAGTGTGTCTCAAATGACCTCCAAAGGTAGGATAAACGGCCTCATATTTAAGCAAGTTTTTTTGGCACCTTGTCTAAACCAGCCAAATAATTTTTCTACACATCTATTCTACCTATATAGTGTAAATCTAAAGTCTCACTATTTATTGAATTAATTTTCTATTATTTTCTTTTTTTGAAAAAACAAGGTTCAATAGAAAATTATATATAAAACAAGTTTAAAACATGAAAATGAGAAAAGTAAGTTAAGATCTTTCTTAGTCAATCGAAAATGAAGTTTTGGTGAGGTTTTCATTCTTTTCATTTTCAAAACCCCACCTACTCTCGGGTGCCCACTACTCTCTCCCTTGAACTCCATACTACATTGTTCGAGGAATGACAATTTTGTGAAGGATTTTTCGTAAAAATGTATGTAAACCATATTTATATTTTTTTTCTCGTTACTATACGACATAATAAGACTATGTGCGCAAGTTTTATATTTTTTTGATTTTTTTGAATTAGTTATGCTCAACCCTAATCAGTCAAAACCCCTCAAAACCCCTCTCAAAACCGCTCAAAACCCCGCACACTACCGGGTCGTCGATCGTTGTGCGTGGACGGTTGAGATCAGGCGCTATGGTTAGCTACAGTGTGCATCGATCCACATGAGACGCGCTGATTGGTTGAATCAGTGTGCATCGATCCGCATGAGACGCGCTGATTGGTTGAATCAGTGGGGTTTGGATCAGCCTCTCTCATTGGGGCATCAGGACCGTTCATTTGAATCCAACGACAAGAGTTGACGCGGTGCATGGACCAAGCCTACGCAGTGCCCTTTCCATCGTTGCATGCGTGCCCGTGCCTACCCGCAGCATGCATGCCCACCCGCAGAACTGCACCCGTGCGTTGCATGCATGCCCTCGACGTAGCCCTGCTCCGCCACCCCTATCGACGCAGTAACCTGTCGCATGCCTACCATTAGAACTGATGCATCGTCACATGAAAGCATGCACCCGGCCACAATGCAGCAGCCCGATGAAGACAACCAAAAAGCCAACGCTGCATTGCGTGCTGTACATGGCGTGCTCCTCTTTGAGGACGCAATACTGGCATGGGGTATCGATGTGGGTATCGATGCAGTTCAAACGGCGTGCTGCCCGTTACAAGATGGGCAAATGAAGGCGTCCATTATTGTCCCGTCTCCCATCGACCAAACGTTGCCCTCTAGCCAGGCCCTAGCAAGATGTGCAAATTAATGGGCTACGACATGAATGCACGGGCGGCACACGCAGAGAACCCGGGGCAGGCGTGTCCCCTTGACCCATGACGGCACAGACGCGTGCGTGAGCCGGTCCCCCTTGACCCGCGACCGGTGGCATAGAAGGATCGCAACCCGTTTCCCACGCTCGTGTACACACTTTCATGGGGCGCCACCAAACGCCGCCCGCCCATTAATTCTACGGGGTGAAACCACGTCGCACTTGGGCTATTTAAGCCGGGCACTATCGTCTTCCTCTCCCTCCTCGTCCACACCCCATCCTCTGCCTCCTCTGCCCTCCTTCTTCCTTCTTCTCCATCAAACCCGATCAAGCCCTCGAGCCACCCCGCCACCATGCAGTACAACGACCCCACCTACCGCTTCCCCCCAACCGTGCCGGAAAGGCTCTACCTGGCCGGAGTGTATGTAGAGAGAACCCTTAGGGTTTGGGCGATCTCGAGGTGGAGGGGCGCAAGGGAGTTAACGGAGTTCTTCCTTGCGGCCGGCTTCCGCCACCTCCCCCGCGGCTCTCCTCGGATGTACCATCTTGAGGAGGTCAACCACAACGGCGTTGTGGTTGGGCTCCTTGCCACGTTCACATACCCTTTCGATGCTTTCCATCTCCTCGGGCGAGCGTATTGGGTTGGTTGTGAGTTCATAGCTTTCACAACCTACAATATCTTCACCGACTTCAACGGCATCTTCCCCAACAACGGCATTATGCACACGCTCCCTGTAACGCCCCGAGACCGACGCTCCAGACGCCTTCCATGTTTTGCGTGTCAGCTGTGTTAATTTATTTGTTTGTTGCATTTCATCATCGCATCATCCGCATTGCATGGGCACTTCGTTGTCGTCATTGTTTTTAAAACTTGCATTCGTTCATAGTGCCACTTCTCCTTCATCTCGGTGTCCTTTCTCAGATCCACCAGGTTTTGCTTCCCTCTTGTCTGGCCGCTTAACCTCTTCATCTTGCATTCCGAAGTGCAATTCTTTCTACCTTATCTCTTGAGATGGTGTTATGTCATTCTTGAAAATTTCCCTTCGCGATTCAAGTTGCCAAGAATAAGATATTTTAAATCCATCATTTTCTCTTCATTCAGGAGATGGTCTCAACCTATCAATCCCTCCATTGGAGTTATCTTGGTAAAGATTTCACCTAAAGCTTTCCCTAAGGAATGTAGCTATTTGTAGGGTTTATCAATGATCAAATTTTCTCCTTCTCATCTTGGTGAAGAAGTTTTCTTCTCCTTGTTGATCTCAATCCAATCAACTGTTTCCGTAGTGGCAGAATTTCGCCTCTATCTTGAGAAGTTTTCCATAAGCCCACTACAAGCTTATTCGTTTCGCAGTTGGTTTTCCAACAACTCCATTCTAACCTTCTTGGAAGGATGCTTTCCAAGCTCATTTTTGGTAGAAGTTTTCATTTTCTTCTCCATTCTTTATTCCAAGGATCTATCTTCTATTATTTATTTCTTCCGGAGGCATTGTGATGTTGCTCTATTCACTCATCTTCTCGGTTTGTGAGGACCGTGTTCTTTTCGTGCTTATCCATTTCCAACCGGAGTGTCGTGCCCTCTTTTCAAGTTCTTCCCATTTTGTCAAGTTTTGCCTCCCTTCTCAACCGGAGTGCTGTCTGAAATCTTTCTTACCCCTTGTGCCATTTTTTTCATTAGTTCCGGAGGCAATGTGTTGTTAATTTCATCGAGTATCCTCTCATCTTGTCAAGATCATGATCAATTCCTTCCATTTACAGTCGGAGTGCTGTCCAAATTATGTCATTCTTGTTCCTTGTTTCTCTTTTCTACCGGTGTGCTTTCATATTAATTTTGATCCGTTAAGCTCTTGTTTCATGTCCTTCAACCTACAAGGTTCTCGCAATGTCCCTTGTTCCCCTTGCTGAACGGAGTGTTTTAAATTTTGTTCACCTCCGTTGTGTCATTTCCTCAAGCTTTGCGACCTCTCAAGGTTCTTTGGTTTCACTCGTTTGTCAAAGAAGCAACTTTGTTTTACCTCTTCCCCTTCCGTTTCTCTCCGGTGTCATCCTAGATCTCGGGACGAGATCCTCTTGTAGTGGTGGAGTGTTGTAACGCCCCGAGACCGACGCTCCAGATGCCTTCCATGTTTTGAGTGTCAGCTGTGTTAATTTATTTGTTTGTTGCATTCCATCATCACATCATCCGCATTGCATCGGCACTTCGTTGCCGTCATTGTTTTTAAAACTTGCATTCGTTCATAGTGCCACTTCTCCTTCATCTCGGTGTCCTTTCTCAGATCGACCGGGTTTTGCTTCCCTCTTTTCTGGCCGCTTAACCTCTCCGCACAACCCACACTCTTTACTGCCTTGTCCAAAAACTTCCCCGAACCGCACGGTCATGACTAGTGGGTCCGGAAAAATCCCGAGTTATCCTAAACATCATCCGTTCTTTGTTTAGACCACCCGAAGCCGTCCGATAAAAATCTAGGGGCTAATCAACTCTCATATTAGCCACCTACTATATATAGTGGGCAACCCTAGAAACTAGGGATCCTCTCCCATCGATACGTCCAATCCCTCCGCCGCCGCCGTTCCACCAAATCCCCTCGGGATCCCCTTCCTCCTCGTTTTCCCCATCACACCAATCCGCCCGCAGCCTGCCCTCCTTGCTACGCGAGCTGCACGAGCGCATCAGCTACTCGTGCACCAGGTCCCTCTCCCGTCTGGATCGAGACCACCGGCGAGTCTCCCCACACCCGCGCGTCCTCTGTCTCACCGTCGTCTTCGCGTGCCACGCCGGAGTTCCACCTCGCCAGAGTAGAGCTCCTCCTGCCGACGCCCTCCGCCACCCAGGCGAGCCCCCGTCGCGCCCTCTCGTTCCTCCATTTTCCTCCTCTCTGTATCTCAGCTCTCTCTCTCTGTTTATGAGCACAGGAGGTGTGGAGCATCGCGTCGTCGTCCTCGGTCGTTGCCGCCTGCCGTTGTTCTTCACCGGATCCGGCATCCCCGGCCCCTGATCCGCTCCTTCTCCGCCCTCCCGTGGAGCCCTGTCGCGCCAGGTCCCACCAGTGCATCGCCAGCCACCGTCCCTTGCCTCGCCATCCCCTACCGCGGCCTCTGCTTCCCTGCTCCAAACCGAACGCCTTGCAGCCCTGGCAAGCATGGCCTCGCCTTCGCGCCTCCGACGACTGGCCTCGTCGTCGCCGGCAACCCCAGGCAGGCCCCGTCGCGCCCTGCCATCTCCCTCGCCGTCTCTTTCTTCTTCACTTCCCCGTTTTTTTCTTTGAATTCCCTCTGTCGTCGTTCTTCAGGCAACAGCCGACGCCGTGGACGCTAACCGCCAAGCCGTCGCCTTCCACCACCGCCATGGCCTCGGATCCAGCCGGTTCCCGCGGTCCCTCGCCCCGCCAAGTCCCTCTGCTGCTCCCTGCTTCGCGCCGCTGCCTCCCCTGCGTCCAGAGGAGGACGAACGCCTCCGCGCCCTGCTTCTTGTTCTGTCCAGGAACGAGCGACTGCGCCTGTTGACCTGGCCTCGTGGGCCTCGTCCCTGCCCAGCAAGCGCCAAGGCCCAGCTCGCCCTCCATCTCCTCGCGGCCCAGATCCGCCAGCCCAAGCCGGCCAGTTTTGGCCCAATGAGAGCAGCCCCCTCTCTTGTGCACTGTTGGCCCAGCAAGTTTCGACCCGTGTAGGTTTTTTTCCAGATCTGCGATTTTAGCAATTATCCCAGGAACGTCTGTTTTACAGAAAACCCCTTGAGTTCATGCATATAATAACTAATTAATCATGCATCAGATTTAAATAAACTATATATGAAAAATGCTTGGATTTTTGTCTAGTTTCATAATATGCCACTTTCATCCCATGTTAAAATGTTTAAAATGCTGTTTGATTAAATTTGCTCAAATAACATGCTAAAATGATTTATTTCATAACTAAATAACCGTAGTTCGGATTTTAATAAACTTTATATGTAAATGGGGTATAAAAATGCCTAGTTTAACATGGTACACTTTATTTTTCTGTTTAACAACATTAAAATTGTGTTTAGGGCAGAACAGTACCAAATCAAAATATGCACATTAGGATTTTCCGGAATTGTTGTTTGTTATTTCCGGCCTCATTTAAACTTGCCTAAATAGATAGTTTATTTATGCTTCACCCCTTGCCATGTTTAACAACATTTAATATTGTTGGGTACATAAACGGGAGAGAACTAAATAATTGATGTGGTGTTTTGCCAATATGCAAACTCGTTGCATATTGAGCTCCACTTAACTTGTAGAGTTGTTTGTTGCACTTTGCCATGCCATGCCGCTTTAAACCGGACATGCATCATATACTTGATTTTGCATCATGCCATGCTTATGTGATGGTTGTTTACTATGTTGTTTGTTTCTTTCCGAGTTGCGACTCTCGTTACCTTTGGTTTCGTTCCGGAGTTGTGAGGATTCGTCCGACTACATCCGTTTGTCTTCTTCATGGACTCGTTCTTCTTCCTTGCGGGATCTCAGGCAAGATGACCATACCCTCGAAATCACTTCTATCTTTGCTTGCTAGTTGTTCGCTCTATTGCTATGCTGCGCTACCTACCACTTGCTATATCATGCCTCCCATGTTGCCATGTCAAGCCTCTAACCCACCTTTCCCAGCAAACCGTTGTTTGGCTATGTTACCGCTTTTGCTCAGCCCCTCTTATAGCGTTGTTAGTTGCAGGTGAAGTTGAAGTTTGCTCCATGTTGGAACATGTTTATGTTGGGATATCACAATATCTCTTATTTAATTAATGCATCTATATACTTGGTAAAGGGTGGAAGGCTCGGCCTTATGCCTGGTGTTTTGTTCCACTCTTGCCGCCCTAGTTTCCGTCATACCGGTGTTATGTTCCTTGATTTTGCGTTCCTTACGCGGTTGGGTGATTTATGGGACCCCCTTGACAGTTCGCTTTGAATAAAACTCCTCCAGCAAGGCCCAACCTTGGTTTTACCATTTGACTACCTAAGCCTTTTTCCCTTGGGTTCTGCAGACTCAAGGGTCATCTTATTTTACCCCCCCCCCCCCGGGCCAGTGCTCCTCCAAGTGTTGGTCCAAACTAGAGCCCTTTGCAGCGCCACGTCGGGGAAACTTGAGGCCTGGTTTTAGTTGTACGGACTGCTCATCCGGTGTGCCCTGAGAACGAGATATGTGCAGCTCCTATCGGGATTTGTCGGCACATTCGGGCGGCTTTGCTGGTCTTGTTTTACCATTGTCGAAATGTCTTGTAACCGGGATTCCGAGACTGATCGGGTCTTCCTGGGAGAAGGTTTATCCTTCGTTGACCATGAGAGCTTATAATGGGCCAAGTTGGGACACCCCTGCAGGGTATAAACTTTCGAGAGCCGTGCCCGCGGTTATGTGGCAGATGGGAATTTGTTAATATCCGGTTGTAGAGAACTTGACACTTGACCCTAATTAAAACGTATCAACCGCGTGTGTAGCCGTGATGGTCTCTTCTCGGCGGAGTCCGGGAAGTGAACATGGTTTTTGGGTTATGTTTGACGTAAGTAGGAGTTCAGGATCACTTCTTGATCATTGCTAGCTTCACGACCATTCCGTTGCTTCTCTTCTCGCTCTTATTTGCATATGTTAGCCACCATATATGCTTAGTGCTTGCTGCAGCTCCACCTCACTACCCCTTTCCTACCCTTAAGCTTAAATAGTCTTGATCTCACGGGTGTGAGATTGCTGAGTCCTCATGACTCACAGATACTTCCAAAACAGTTGCAGGTGCCGATGATACCAGTGCAGGTGACTCAACCCACTATGTCTCGTTTCCTGTTGATCAGTAGTGGTGCCCAGTTGGGGACGATCAGGGATCTAGCATTTGGGGTTGTCTTCTTTTATTTTGGTTCTGTAGTCGGACCTATGTGTGTACTCTGTTTGATGTACGATTTATTTATGTATTGTGTGAAGTGGCGATTGTAAGCCAACTCTTTATCCCATTCTTGTTCATTACATGGGATTGTGTGAAGATGACCCTTCTTGCGACAAAACCACAATGCGGTTATGCCTCTAAGTCGTGCCTCGACACGTGGGAGATATAGCCGCATCGTGGGCGTTACACTCCCGTACCCCATCAACAATGGGAGGAGTGAAGGGCGGCGCCCGGAGGAGCGAGGTGGCCCCGGAGGAGATGGAGAAGAAGAACCCGAAGAACCCGCGTTTGGTGCCCCCCTATCTATCTAGCTTGCTATAGATCTGTCGTATTAGTTTTTTCAAGTTGTAATCGTTATGCTACTATTATTAAGTTTTATTAGTACTTTAAGTTGTAAGGCTATCATGGAGTTGTAAGGCTATCGTGGAACTATGGGTTGCAATCGTTATGCTTCTATATAATCGTTATGCTACTATATATATTGTGTGTTTCGTGCTATTATTTTTGGATTGCTATGGGTTGTTTTTGCTTATTATTCGTGTATTGCTATGGGTTGCTACGGGCCCGGGTTACTGCACCACAATCACCACACACACCATCTTCAAAATATTGGCCAAACCATGGACATGCAACTAGGAGCCCCATGCAAACCCACTATGGACATGGGTGCAACTAGGAAATGCAAACTAATTTACTTCGGGCACTTCATGCAAGCATCAACTCATTTAGTTCATGGAACCGTAGACATGCATAAAAACAATTAACATTTAGTTTTAGTGCATCAGAAAATGATCCATCACAAAATTGAGTGCAAGAAAAAGGCCAAAATAAAAACAAGTAACATTTTATTGGGCCCCATTTTATTTGCCGAAGTTAGAGGTGGGCTGGTGCCCCTACGTGGGTGGGCTGGTCACGGCCCAACATCTATTCGGCAGCCCAATTTTGTTTTTTACTAGAAACTGAATTTGGGTGTGTACTGTGTTAACTGAAGAACAAAAACAGAGGAAACAGAGCATGCATGAACACTGAATAATTTGTGTTCCAAATTGCTGCTTCAATTCAGATACATAGCTTGGCATGGCGCACAGATCACATCCTCTAGCCTGACAGGCCTAAATGCCCATTCTAATGACGGATGAACAACAAATAAAACAAAAACAGAGCAATGATACAACAATAGAACCCCCCCTGCCATGATATTTGCTTGCTTCTGCAAATCGATCATCTGCATTAGATGTTTCTTGATCTTCTTCAGTTCCTCGGTCAGTTCGGACTCCGCATGCAGTTCAGCATTGCGCGCATACATCGCCATCGGCACGACTCTGCCCGCCCCTCCGCCCGAGCTCCCCGTATTCTCAACAGCAATCGGCGGCACCCCGCCCAAATTGAGCTCCCAGGTTGCGGCCACGCTCGAATCAACGTAGCCCTCAAACTGAATCCTATCAACATATTCATCAATCCACTCGAAATGGTAACATTTCTTCAAGATCTGAAAAGAACAACATGAACCCTAAATCCCAAATTCGAGGAGAAAAAACAAAATATGGAGAAATCGGAGCAAAAGACAGCGAAAGAACAGGCTAAGAACTGAGATCTAACCTTGCCATCCCTTCCTGCCATTGGTTTGCTCAAGCATTTCACAAATTCCCGCCCAAGATTGCCATTGTCATCCCTCTTAGTGACCAACCGTTTAAGAGGGTCTGGGTGTGGGCAGTCAGGGCACCTTGTGAGCAGCACTGGTCCCATACTGTCGCCATTTTGAGTGCGTGGCGGAGGAGGTAGACATTTGCGCTAGGTCACCGGAGAAGAGAAAGATTGGGGAAAGGGGATGAATGGGCGGCGGCGGGCGGACGGGCACGGGTGCTCGTCTCTTCTAGCTGCGAGGAGGTGGGTCCCGCGAATAGACAAGTGGTGGGTCCTGCGCTTACGTGGATAAGTGGTGAGTCCAGCCCCCAACAGCTAACGAGGGCATCAGTTGAGTTTAACAGCCATGTCGTGCGTGGGCTATTTACCTGCTCAAAATTGTCGCACCACAACCATTCGCTCGAACAACGTCGCACTCTTGCCAATTCACCTCAAATGTGTCGCATAGGAGCTATTGGCCCACATGGTATCTATCGCAGCACGATCCTAAAACCCTAAGCCGCCGTCGCCGCCGCGCCTCTACGCGCCGCCGCCGCTGGTTGCCGCCGCCCCTTCCCCACCACCCCGCCTTCCGCCGCCGCCGCCTCTCCCAAGGCCGCTGCCGCCGATCGCCCCCGCTTCCGGCACTGCCTCCTCTCCCGCACCACCGCCGCCACCTCTCACCCGCCGCGAATCCTACTCGCGCCACCTTCCAACTCGCGCCCCGCCGCCACCCTCCAATCCTCCAACCCGCGCCCGAACCCAAAACCCTAGCCATGAGCTCCTCCTCCACCACCGTCTCGAACCCGTTCGCCGGTCCCGATGTCACCCTCGTCCGCGACCTCAACATCCATGAGCGTGTCCCGGTGAAGCTTGATCAAAACACCGCGTCCTACTCCGCTTGGAAGCGGTATTTTTCGCTCGTGTTCCGTGAGTACCTCCTGCACGGCCACGTGGACGGCACTGTGGACTCGACGCTCATGATCAACGGCGAGGAGTGGATGATCCTCGACGCCACCATCATCCGCTGGTTCTACCTCACTATCTCCAGCGACCTCTTCCACACCGTGGTGGATGACGACGATGATGCCTACGCGGTCTGGACCAAGCTCAACGGCCTCTTCACCGACAATCGGCTGCAGCGCAAGGTCCTTCTCCACGGTGAGTTTTATGGGTGCCAGCAACTTGACTCGTCCATTGATGATTTTTGCATGCGCCTCAAGAAGCTTGGTGATGAGCTCCGTGATCTCGGCGAGACGATCGGCGACGAGCTCTTCATCAGCACCCTCACCGCGGGCCTCAACGAGGATTTTCGGAACCCCGCCTCCAACCTCACCCTCATCCGGAGCCTACCTTCGCTAAGGTGGTCGCGTACCTCAAGTTGGAGGAGCGCCGGATGCGGATGGCGCGGACTCGCGCGACCCACACCGCCCTTGTCGCCGGCACCCGCGGGGGTCAAACCCCGCCACCACCACGCCCGATGCCGCCCCAGCCGGCGGCGCCCGCCTTCCCGCCAGGCTTCCCGCTCGCCCCGGCCGCTCCCTTCCCGCTGCCCCAGCCGGCGGTTAATGGAGGGGGACGTCGCGGCGGCCGTCGCGGCGGCCGCAAGCAGGGGGCGCAGGCGCTCAGGGAGGAGCACCCCATCCGCCGCAACCGGCCTACCAGCCGACCCCGTGGTACGCCGGTCAGAACCCATGGACCGGCGTTGTGCACGCTTACTCCATGCCGGTTCCCCGTGCTCCTGCCCCGGGTATTCTCGGCGCCCGGCCACCGTCGCACCAGGCGTTCTACATCGCGCCGCAGCCCTATGCGGCGCCCTACGACCAGCAGCCGTAGCCAGGCGGGCTGTCGCTGCTGCCCCTGACGGCCCCGTCGCAGCCTCTCCCACCGGCGCCGTGGGACCCGGCCCTTCTGGCGGCTCTTCACACCGCTCCTTCCCCGTCCAGCTACACCGGCGGCGGCGACTGGTACATGGACACTGGGGCCACCGCTCACATGGCGGCCTATCCCGGTAACCTTCACACCTCATATCCTGTCCATACTTCCAACCGTATCACCGTCGGTGACGACTCCTCTCTTCCTATCACCCATATAGGTCATGCATTTTTTCCGTCTAACTCCACTCCAATATCCATGTCTAATGTCTTAGTTTCTCCTGAGCTTATTAAAAATCTTGTTTCTGTTCGTTCTCTTACACGTGAAAATCCTGTTACCGTTGAATTTGACGAATGTGGTTTTTCTGTTAAGGACGCTCGCACACGGATGGTGCTCCACCGATGTGACAGCCCCGACGAGCTCTACCCGGTTCACTCCGCCACCTCCACCACCTCCGCCGCCCCTGTCGCTCTCGCCACCGGAGTGGATCTTTGGCACGCTCGCTTGGGTCATCCTAATCCTGCCACACTTCGCCATATACTTCGGTGTTTCTCTTTCACGTGTAATAAGAACGAGGATCACTCGTGTCATGCATGTCGCCTCAGCAAACATGCTCGTCTACCGTTTAGGGCTTCTTCTCATGTTGCATCGTACCCGTTTGAGTTAATTCATAGTGATGTTTGGACCTCTCCTGTTGCCAGTAATACGGGCTTTCTTTATTATCTTGTCATACTTGATGATTTCTCGCACTATGTGTGGACCTTCCCGTTGCGCCGCAAGTCGGATGCTATATCCACTCTCGCCGCCTTCTACTCCTATGTTCTCACGCAGTTTGGTCGTCCCATTCTCGCGTTGCAGACAGATAACGGGAAGGAGTTCGACAACCTCGCTGTTCGTACTCTCCTCACCACACATTGCACGACTTTTCGCCTCACTTGCCCGTACACCTCGCAGCAGAACGGTCGCGCTGAGCGTATCCTTCGCACTCTCAATGACTGCGTTCGGACCCTTCTCTTTCATGCCAATGTGCCTCCGCGCTTTTGGCCTGACGCTCTCGCCACCGCTTCACTCCTCATTAACATCCGTCCATGTCGCACTCGCGGGAACTTTGCACCCCCATCACCTTCTCTTCGGTGCACCACCCTCTTATGATGAGCTTCGCATCTTCGGCTGCCTTTGCTACCCTAGCATCGCCGCTACTGCGCCTCATAAGCTTGCACCCCGCTCGGTCGCCTGCATCTTTCTCGGCTACCCACCTAACACTAAGGGCTACCGCTGCTATGATCCCGTCTCTCATCGTGTTTTCACCTCCCGACACGTTTACTTTGATGAGATGGTGTTTCCGTTTCAGCAGCAGGTAGCTCTTGTCGCCTCGTCACCGCCGGCCACCGGCGGCCCTCCGGCGACTCCGTCAGGTGGACGGCCCCGTTCGACCCGTGGACCGCCTCCGGGCTTTGGCGGTCCTCGCGGTCCCACGCCGGCGCCTGCATCCTCGGCCTCCTCGGCCGACCCCGACGGCGCGACTGGCGCCCCTCCTTCACCCGCCGCCCCCGACTCGGGCGCCGCGGG